>NW_026989765.1:600000-900000 GCF_036321535.1 Camelus dromedarius
ACGTCTCTCCACATGCTCATTTCTGAGAAATAAGTGTGTGTGAAAGCTTTCCTTCACCAATCTTGTTGGGAACACAACGTTTGTTTTCAGTTTCCAACAAAAATCCATACATATATATGGGGTGGTACTCGCACCAACTCGGTTTTACAATGAAAACTGCAGGAACTTCAAACCGGCACTAGGAAACTCACTGAGAAACCAAAGTAATAGTCTCTCCTGCAAACCGTTCCCTTTGTACTAGATGAACGAACGTCTCTCCATATGCTCAGTTCTCAGAGATAAGTGTGTGTGAAAGCCGTCCTTCACCTAGCTTGTTGGGAACACAAACATTCTTTTCAGTTGCCAACTGCACTCCATATATATATATGGGGAATTACTAGCTCCAACTCGGTTTTACAGTTAAAACTGCAGGAACTTCATAACGGCACTAGGATACACATGAGAAACCAAAGTAATAGTTTCTCCTGCAAACCGTTCCTTTGTGCTTGATGAACGAACGTACCTCCACATGCTCAGTACTGAGAGAAAAGTGTGTGTGAAAGTCTTACTACACATTTCTTGATGGGAAAAGAAATTTTCTTTTAATTTGCAAACTACAATCCGTACATATATATGGGGCGGTTCTCGCTCCAACTCGGTTTTACAGAGAAAAATACAGGAACTTCAAACCGACACTAGGAAACACACTGAGAAACCAGAGTAAAAATTTCACCTGCATCCCGTTCCCATTATGTTTGATGAACGAACGTGTCTCCACAAGCTCAGTTCGGAGAGATAAGTGTGTGTGAAAGCCATCCTTCAACTTGCTTGTTTGGAACACAAAGTTTCTTTTCAGTTGAAACTGCACTCCATACATATATATGGGGAGGTACACCCTCCAATTCGGTTTTACACTGAAAAATGCAGGAAATTCAAACTGGCATTAGGAAACACACAGGGAAACCAGAGTAAAATTTCTCCTGCAACAAGTTCCCTTTGGGATAGATGAACGAAAGTCTCTCCATATGCTCAGTTCTGAGAGATAAGTGTGTGTGAAAGCCGAACTTCACCTAGCTTGTTGGGAACACAAAGTTTCTTTTTAGTTGCAAACTGCACTCCATACATATATAAGGGTAGGTACTCGCTCCAACTCGATTTAACAGAGAAAAGTGCAGGAAATTCTAGCCGGCACTAGGAAAAACACTGAGAAAACAGAGTAAAAGATTCTCTTTCAAACCGATCCCATTGTGCTACATGAACGATTGTCTCACCATATTCTCTGTTCTGAGATATTTGATTGTGAAAGCCGTCCTTCACCTAACTTGTTGGGAACACAAGTTTTCTTTTCATGTGCAAACTGCACTCTTTACATATATATGGGGAGGTACTCGCTCCAACTCGGTTTTCCATGAAAACTGCAGGAACTTCACACTGGCACTAGGAAACACACTGAGAAACCACAGTAAAAGTTTCTCCTGAAAAGCGTTCCATTTGTGGTAGATTAAAGAACGTCTCTCCACATGCACAGTTCTTTGAGATAAATGTGATTGAAAGCCTTCCTTCACCTAGCTTTTTGGGAACAGAAATTTTCTTTTCAGTTGCAAACTGTACTCCATACATATATATTGGAAGTACTCGCTCCAACACGGTTTTATAGTGCAAACTGCAGGAACTTCAAAAAGGCACTAGGAAACACACTGAGAATCGAGAGAAAATTTTATCCTGCAAACCGTTCCCTTTGTGCTAGGTGAAAGAACGCCTCTCCTCATGCTCAGTTCTGAGGGATAATTGTGAGTGAAATCCATCCTTCACCTACCTTGTTGGGAACACAAAGATTCTTCTTATTTGCATACTACACTCCATATTTATATATGGGGAGTTTTTTCTCCAACTCAGTTTTACAGTGAAAACTGCAGGAACTTTAAACAGGCACTAGGAATGACACTGAGAAACCAGAGTAATAGTTTCAACTGCAACCTGTTCCAATTGTGCTAGTTGAATGAACGTCTCTCCACATGCTCAGTTCTGAGAGAAATGTGTGTGTTAAAGCCAAACCTCACCTAGTTTGTTGGGAACAGAAGTTTGTTTTTAGTTGCAAACTGCACTCCATACATTATATATGGGGCGGTACAAGCTCCAAATTAGTTTTACAGTGAAAATTGCAGGAAATTCTACTGGCACTAGGAAACATATTGAGAAACCATAGTAAAAATTTCTCCTACAACCTGTTCCCATTGTGCTAGATGAATCAACGTCTCTCCACATGCACAGATCTTTGAGATAAATGTGTGTTAAGCAATTCTTCACTTGGCTTGTTGGGAAAAGAAGTTTGATTTTAGTTGAAAATTGCACTACATACATATATATGGGGATTTTCTCGCTCCAACTAGATTTTAAAGTGAAAACTGTAGGAAATTCAAGCCGGCAGTAGGAAACACACTGAGAATCCAGAGTAATAGTTTCTCCTGCAAATATTTCCTTTGTGCTAGATGAACAAACGTCTCTCCACATGCTCAGTTCTGAGAGATAAGTGTGCGTGAAAGCTGTCCTTCACCCAGGTTGTTGGGAACAGAAGTTTCTATTTAGTTGCAAACTGCACTCCATACATATATAAGGGGAAGTACTAGTTGTAACTCGATTTTAAAGAGAAAAGTGCAGGAACTTCTAACCGGCACTAGGAAAATCACTGAGAAAACTGATTAAAAGATTCCCATGCAACCCGATCCCATTGTGCTAGATGAACGAACGCCTATCCACATGCTCATTTCACAGTGATAATTGTGTGTGAAAGCCGTCTTTCACCTAGCTTGTTAAGAACAGAAAGTTTCTTTTCACGTGCAAACTGTACTCGTTACATATATATGGGAAGGTACTCGCTCCAACTCGGTTTTACAGTGAAAACTGCAGGAAATTCAAACAGGCACTAGGAAACACACTGAGAAACCAGAGTAAAAGTTTCACCTGCAACCCGTTCACCTTTGTATTAGATGAACGATCGTCTCTGCACATGCTCAGTTCTCAGAGATAAATGTGTGTGAAAGCCGACCTTCACCTAGATTGTTGGGAACGCAAACATTCTCTTCAGTTGCCAACTGCCCTCAATACATATATATGGGGAAGTACTCTCTCCAACACGGTTTTACAGTGAAAACTGCAGGAACTTCATACCGGCACTAGGATACACATGAGAAACCAAAGTAATAGTTTCTCCTGCAAAACGTTCCTTTGTGCTTGATGAGCGAACGTATCTCCACATGCTCAGTTCTGAGAGAAAAGTGTGTGTGAAAGACTTACTACACATACCTTGTTGGGAAAAGAAATTTTCTTTTAATTTTCAAACTGCAATCCATACATATATACGGGGCGGATCTCGCTCCAACTCGATTTTGCAGTGAACACTTCAGGAACTTCAAACCGGCACTAGGAAACACACTGACAAACCAGAGTAAAAATTTCACCTGCAACCCGTTCCCATTTTGCTTGATGAACGAACGTGTCTCCACAAGCTCAGTTCGGAGAGATAAGTGTGTGTGAAACCGTCCTTCACCTAGATTTTTGAGAACACAAAGTTTCTTTTCACGTGCAAATTGCAATCGTTACATATATATGGCGAGGTACACGCTCCAACTCGTTTTTACAGTGAAAACTGCAGGAAATTCACACCAGCACTCTGAAACACACAGAGAAACCAGAGTAAAAGATATTCCTGCAAACCGTTCCATTTGATAAGTGAAAGAACGTCTCTACACATGCTCTGTTCTTTGAAATAAATGTGTGTGAAAGCCGTCCTTCATTTACCTTGTTGTGAACACAAAGTTTGTTTTCAGTTGCAAACTGTATTCCATAAATATACATGGGGTGGTACTCGCACCAACTCGGTTTTACAGTGAAAACTGCAGGAACTTCAAACAGGCACTAGGAAACACACTGAGAAACCAGAGTTGTTTTCCTCCAACCCGTTCCCTTTGGACTACATGAATGAACGTCTCTCCTCATGCTCATTTCTGAAAAATAAGTGTGTGTGAAAGCCTTCCTTCACCAATCTTGTAGGGAACACAACGTTTGTTTTCAGTTTCCAACTAAAATCCATACATATATATGGGGAGGTACTCGCTCCAAATGTGTTTTACAGTGAAAAATGCAGGAACTTCAAACCGGCACTAGGAAACTCACTGAGAAACCAGAGTAAAAGTTTCGGCTGCAACACGTTCCATTTGTGCTAGATGTACGAACTTCTCTCCACATGCTCAGTTCTGAGAGATAAGTGTGTGTGAAAGCCGTCCTTCACCTAGCTTGTTGGGAACACAATGTATCTTTTCACTTGCAAACTGTAATCTTTAAATATATATGGGAAGGTACTAGCTCAAACACGGTTTTATGGAGAAAAATTCAGGAACTTCAAACAGGCAGTAGGAAACAAACTGAGAAAACAGAGTAAAAGTTTCACCTGCAACCCGATCCCTTTGTACTAGATGAACGAAAGTCTCTCCACATGCTTAGTTCTGAGAAATATGTGTGCGTGAAAGCCGAACTTCACCTAGCTTGCTGGGAACACAAAAATTCTTTTCAGTTGCCAACTGCACTCCATACATATATTTGGGGAAGTACTCGCTCCAACTCGGTTTCACAGTGAAAACTGCAGGAACTTCAAAACGGCACTAGGATACACATGAGTAACCAAAGTAATAGTTTCTCCTGCAAACCGTTCCTTTGTGCTTGATGAACGAACGTATCTCCACATGCTCAGTTCTGAGAGAAAAGTGTGTGTGAAAGACTTACTACACATATCTTGTTGGGAAAAGAAATTTTCTTTTAATTTGCAAACTGCAATCCATACATATATTTGGGGAAGTACTCGCTCCAACTCGGTTTCACAGTGAAAACTGCAGGAACTTCAAAACGGCACTAGGATACACATGAGTAACCAAAGTAATAGTTTCTCCTGCAAACCGTTCCTTTGTGCTTGATGAACGAACGTGTCTCCACAAGCTCAGTTCGGAGAGATAAGTGTGTGTGAAACAGTCCTTCACCTAGATTTTTGAGAACACAAAGTTTCTTTTCACGTGCAAATTGCAATCGTTACATATATATGGCGATGTACACGCTCCAACTGGTTTTTACAGTGAAAACTGCAGGAAATTCACACCAGCACTCTGAAACACACAGAGAAACCAGAGTAAAAGATATTCCTGCAAACCGTTCCATTTGATAAGTGAAAGAACGTCTCTACACATGCTCTGTTCTTTGAAATAAATGTGTGTGAAAGCCGTCCTTCATTTACCTTGTTGTGAACACAAAGTTTGTTTTCAGTTGCAAACTGTATTCCATAAATATACATGGGGTGGTACTCGCACCAACTCGGTTTTACAGTGAAAACTGCAGGAACTTCAAACAGGCACTAGGAAACACACTGAGAAACCAGAGTTGTTTTCCTCCAACCCGTTCCCTTTGGACTACATGAATGAACGTCTCTCCTCATGCTCATTTCTGAAAAATAAGTGTGTGTGAAAGCCTTCCTTCACCAATCTTGTAGGGAACACAACGTTTGTTTTCAGTTTCCAACTAAAATCCATACATATATATGGGGAGGTACTCGCTCCAAATGTGTTTTACAGTGAAAAATGCAGGAACTTCAAACCGGCACTAGGAAACTCACTGAGAAACCAGAGTAAAAGTTTCGGCTGCAACACGTTCCATTTGTGCTAGATGTACGAACTTCTCTCCACATGCTCAGTTCTGAGAGATAAGTGTGTGTGAAAGCCGTCCTTCACCTAGCTTGTTGGGAACACAATGTATCTTTTCACTTGCAAACTGTAATCTTTAAATATATATGGGAAGGTACTAGCTCAAACACGGTTTTATGGAGAAAAATTCAGGAACTTCAAACAGGCAGTAGGAAACAAACTGAGAAAACAGAGTAAAAGTTTCACCTGCAACCCGATCCCTTTGTACTAGATGAACGAAAGTCTCTCCACATGCTTAGTTCTGAGAAATATGTGTGCGTGAAAGCCGAACTTCACCTAGCTTGCTGGGAACACAAAAATTCTTTTCAGTTGCCAACTGCACTCCATACATATATTTGGGGAAGTACTCGCTCCAACTCGGTTTCACAGTGAAAACTGCAGGAACTTCAAAACGGCACTAGGATACACATGAGTAACCAAAGTAATAGTTTCTCCTGCAAACCGTTCCTTTGTGCTTGATGAACGAACGTATCTCCACATGCTCAGTTCTGAGAGAAAAGTGTGTGTGAAAGACTTACTACACATATCTTGTTGGGAAAAGAAATTTTCTTTTAATTTGCAAACTGCAATCCATACATATATTTGGGGAAGTACTCGCTCCAACTCGGTTTCACAGTGAAAACTGCAGGAACTTCAAAACGGCACTAGGATACACATGAGTAACCAAAGTAATAGTTTCTCCTGCAAACCGTTCCTTTGTGCTTGATGAACGAACGTGTCTCCACAAGCTCAGTTCGGAGAGATAAGTGTGTGTGAAACAGTCCTTCACCTAGATTTTTGAGAACACAAAGTTTCTTTTCACGTGCAAATTGCAATCGTTACATATATATGGCGATGTACACGCTCCAACTGGTTTTTACAGTGAAAACTGCAGGAAATTCACACCAGCACTATGAAACACCCAGAGAAACCAGGTTAAAAGATATTCCTGCAAACCGTTCCATTTGATAAGTGAAAGAACGTCTCTACACATGCTCTGTTCTTTGAAATAAATGTGTGTAAAAGCCGTCCTTCATTTACCTTGTTGTGAACACAAAGTTTGTTTTCAGTTGCAAACTTTATTCCATAAATATACATGGGGTGGTACTCGCACCAACTCGGTTTTACAGTGAAAACTGCAGGAACTTCAAACAGGCACTAGGAAACACACTGAGAAACCAGAGTTGTTTTCCTCCAACCCGTTCCCTTTGGACTACAAGAATGAAAGTCTCTCCTCATGCTCATTTCTGAAAAATAAGTGTGTGTGAAAGCCTTCCTTCACCAATCTTGTTGGGAACACAACGTTTGTTTTCAGTTTCCAACTAAAATCCATACATATATATGGGGAGGTACTCGCTCCAAACGTGTTTTACAGTGAAAAATGCAGGAACTTCAAACCGGCACTAAGAAACTCACTGAGAAACCAGAGTAAAAGTTTCGGCTGCAACACGTTCCATTTGTGCTAGATGAACGAACGTCTCTCCACATGCTCAGTTCTGAGAGATAAGTGTGTGTGAAAGCCGTCCTTCACCTAGCTTTGTGGGAACACAAAGATTCTTTTAAATTGCAAACTAAACTCCATACATATATATGGGGATGAACACGCTCCAACTATCTTTTACAGTGAAAACTGCAGGAACTTCAAACCGGCACTAGGAAACACAGTGTGAAACCATGGTAAAAGTTTCCCCTGCAACCTCTTCCCTTTGTTCTTGATGAACAAACGCCTATCCACATGCTCATTTCTAGTGAAAATTGTGTGTGAAAGCCGCCTTTCACCTAGCTTGTTAGGAACAGAAAGTTTCTTTTCCGTTGCAAACTTCACTCCATACATATATATGGGGCGGTACTCGCTGCAAATCGGTTTTGCTGTGAAAACTGCAGGAACTTCAACCCGGCACTAGGAAACACTCTGAGAAACCAGAGTAAAAGTTCCTCCTTTAAACCTTTCCCGTTGTACTAGATGAAAGAATGTCTCTGCACATGCTCAGTTCTCAGAGATAAATGTGTGTGAAAGCCGTCCTTCACCTAGCTTGTTGGGAACACAAATTATCTTTTCAGTTGCCAACTGCACTCCATAAATATATATGGAGTGTTACTCGCTCAAAATCGCTTTTACAGAGAAAACTGAAGGAATTTCAAACCGGCACTAGGAAACACACTGAGAAACCAGAGTAATAGTTTCTCCTGCAAACCGTTCCTTTGTGCTAGATGAATGAACGTATCTCCACATGCTCAGTTCTGAGAGATAAGTGTGTGTGAATTCCCTCCATCACCTAGCTTGTTGGGAACACAATGTATCTTTTCACTTGCAAACTGTAATCTTTAAATATATATGGGAATGTACTAGCTCAAACACGGTTTTACGGAGAAAACTTCAGGAACTTCAAACAGGCAGTAGGAAACAAACTGAGAAAACAGAGTAAAAGTTTCACATGCAAACCGATCCCTTTGTACCAGATGAACGAAAGTCTCTCCACATGCTTAGTTCAGAGAAATATGTGTGCGTGAAAGCCGACCTTCACCTAGCTTGCTGGGAACACAAACATTCTTTTCAGTTGCCAACTGCACTCCATACATATATTTGGGGAAGTACTCGCTCCAACTCGGTTTCACAGTGAAAACTGCAGGAACTTCAAAACGGCACTAGGATACACATGAGTAACCAAAGTAATAGTTTCTCCTGCAAACCGTTCCTTTGTGCTTGATGAACGAACGTATCTCCACATGCTCAGTTCTGAGAGAAAAGTGTGTGTGAAAGACTTACTACACATATCTTGTTGGGAAAAGAAATTTTCTTTTAATTTGCAAACTGCAATCCATACATCTATACGGGGCGGTTCTCGCTCCAACTCGGTTTTGCAGTGAACACTTCAGGAACTTCAAACCGGCACTAGGAAACACATTGAGAAACCAGAGTAAAAATTTCACCTGCAACCCGTTCCCATTTTGCTTGATGAACGAACGTGTCTCCAAATGCTCTGTTCGGAGAGATAAGTGTGTGTGAAACCGTCCTTCACCTAGATTTTTGAGAACACAAAGTTTCTTTTCACGTGCAAATTGCAATCGTTACATATATATGGCGAGGTACTCGCTCCAACTAGTTTTTACAGTGAAAACTGCAGGTACTTCACACCAGCACTATGAAACACACAGATAAACCAGAGTAAAAGATATTCCTGCAAACCGTTCCATTTGATAAGTGAAAGAACGTCTCTAAACATGCTCTGTTCTTTGAAATAAATGTGTGTGAAAGCCGTCCTTCATTTACCTTGTTGTGAACACAAAGTTTGTTTTCAGTTGCAAACTTTATTCCATAAATATACATGGGGTTTTACTCGCACCAACTCGGTTTTACAGGGAAAACTGCAGGAACTTCAAACAGGCACTAGGAAAAACACTGAGATAGCAGAGTTAAGTTTTCCTCCAACCCGTTCCCTTTGGACTACATGAATGAACGTCTCTCCACATGCTCATTTCTGAGAAATAAGTGTGTGTGAAAGCTTTCCTTCACCAATCTTGTTGGGAACACAACGTTTGTTTTCAGTTTCCAACAAAAATCCATACATATATATGGGGAGGTACTCGCTCCAAATCTGTTTTACAGTGAAAAATGCAGGAACTTCAAACCGGCACAAGGAAACACACTGAGAAACCAGAGCAAAAGTTTCGTCTGCAACACTTTCCATTTGTGCTAGATGAACGAAAGTCTCTCCACATGCTCAGTTCTGAGAGATAAGTGTGTGTGAAAGCCGTCCTTCACCTAGCTTTTTGGGAACACAAAGATTCTTTTCAATTGCAAAATAAACTCCATACATATATATGGGGATGAATACGCTCCAACTCTCTTTTACAGTGAAAACTGCAGGAACTTCAAACCGGCACTAGGAAACACACTGAGAAACCATGGTAATAATTTCCCCTACAAACTATTCCCTTTGTTCTTGATGAACGAACGCCTCTCCACATGCTCATTTCTGAGTGATAATTGTGTGTGAAAGCCGAATTTCACCTAGCTTGTTAGGAACAGAAATTTTCTTTTCCGTTGCAAACTTCACTCCATACATATATATGGGGCGGTACTCGCTGCAACTCGGTTTTTCTGTGAAATCTGCAGGAACTTCAACCAGGCACTAGGAAACACACTGAGAAACCAGAGTAAAAGTTCCTCCTTCAATTCGTTCCCGTTGTAATAGATGAACGAAACTATCTTCACATGCTCAGTTCTCAGATATAAATGTGTGTGAAAGCCGTCTTCACCTAGCTTTTTGGGAACACAAACTATCTTTTCAGTTGCCAACTGCACTCCATACAGATATATGGAGAGTTACTCTCTCCAACTCTCTTTTACAGAGAAAACTGAAGGAAATTCAAACCGGCACTAGGATACACACTGAGAAACCAGAGTAATAGTTTCTCCTGCAAACCGTTCCTTTGTGCTAGATGAACGAACGTATCTCCACATGCTCAGTTCTGAGAGATAAGTGTGTGTGAATGCCTTACTTCACCTTGCTTGTTTGGAACACAAGGTTTCTTTTTAATTGCAAATTGCAATCCATACATATATATATGGGGAGGTACTTGCTCCAACACAATTTTACAGTGAAAACTGCAGGAATTTCAAACAGGCATTAGGAAACACACTGAGAGACCAGAGTAAAAGTTTCTCCTGCAACCAGTTCCCTTTGTACTAGATGAAAGAACTTCTATCCATATGCTCAGTTCAGAGAGATAAGTGTGTGTGAAAGCCGTACTTCACCTTGCTTGTTGGGAACACAAAGTTTGTTTTCAGTTGAAAACTGCACTCCATACATATATATGGGGAGTTACTCGCTCCAACTCTCTTTTACAGAGAAAACTGAAGGAATTTCTAACCGGCACTATGATACACACTGAGAAACCAGAGTAATAGTTTCTCCTGCAAACCATTCATTTGTGCTAGATGAACGAACTTATCTCCACATGCTCAGTTCTGAGAGATAAGTGTGTGTGAAAGCCGTCCTTCACCTTGCTTGTTGGGAACACAAAGTTCCTTTTCAGTTGCAAACTGTACTCCAGAAATATCCATGGGGAGGTTGTCGCTCCAACACGGTTTTACAGTGAAAATTGCAGTAACTTCAAAGAGGCACTGGGAAACACACTGAGAATCCAGAGAAAAGTTTCTCCTGCAAACCGTTCCCTTTGTGCTAGGTGAAAGAATGCCTCTCCTCATGCTCAGTTTTGAGGGATAAGTGTGAGTGAAATCCATCATTCACCTACCTTGTTGTGAACACAAATTTTCTTTTTAGTTGCATACTACACTCCATATATATATATGGGGAGTTACTATCTCCAACTCAATTTTACAGTGAAAATTGCAGGAACTTTAAACAGGCACTAGGAAAAACACTGAGAAACCAGAGTAATAGTTTCCACTGCAAACTCTTCCAATTGTGCTAGTTGAATGAACGTCTCTCCACATGCTCAGTTCTGAGAGAAAAGTGTGTGTTAAAACCAACCCTCAATTAGCTTGTTGGGAACAGAAGTTTGTTTTTAGTTGCAAACTGCACTCCATACATTATATATGGGGTGGTACAAACTCCAAATCAGTTTTACAGTGAAAAATGCAGGAACTTCAACCAGCATTAGGAATCACATTGAGAAACCAGAGTAAAAATTTCTCTTACAACCTGTTAACATTGTGCTTGATGAATCAACGTCTCTCCACATGCACAGTTCTTTGAGATAAATGTGTGTTAAAGTAAACCTTCACCAGCTTGTTGGGAACAGAAGTTTGATTTTAGTTGAAAATTGCACTCCATACAAATATATGGGGATTTTCTCCCACCAAGTAAGTTTTAAAGTGAAAACTGCAGGAACTTCAAGCCGGCAGTAGGAAACACACTGAGAATAAAGAGTAATACTTTCTCCTGCAAACATTTCCTTTGTGCTAGATGAACAAACGTCTCTCCATATGCTCAGTTCTGAGAGATAAGTGTGCGTGAAAGCTGTCCTTCACCTAGCTTGTTGGGAACAGAAGTTCCTATTTAGTTGCAAACTGCACTCCATACATATATAAGGGGAGGTACTCATTGAAACTCGATTTTACAGAGAAAAATGCAGGAACTTCTAACCGGCACTACGAAAATCACTGAGAAAACAGAATAAACAATTCTCCTGCAACCCGATCCCATTGTGCTAGATGAAAGAACGCCTATCCACATGCTCATTTCACAGTGATAATTGTGTGTGAAAGCCGTCTTTCACATAGCTTGTTAAGAACAGAAAGTTTCTTTTCACGTGTAAACTTTACTCGTTACATATATATGTGAAAGTACACGCTCCAACCCGGTTTTACAGTGAAAACTGCAGGAACTTCAAACAGGCACTAGGAAACACACTGAGAAACCAGAGTAAAAGTTTCACCAGCATCCCTTTCCTATTGTGCTAGATGAACGAAAGTCTCTCCACATGCTCAGTTCTGAGACATAATTGTGTGTGAATTCCGTCCATCACCTAGTTTGTTGGGAACACAATGTATCTTTTCACTTGCAAACTGTAATCGTTATATATATATGGGAAGGTACTCGCTCCAACTCGTTTTTACAGAGAAAACTGCAGGAACTTCAAACGGGCACTAGGAAACACACTGAGAAACCAGAGTAAAAGTTTCACCTGCAAACCGATCCCTTTGTACTAGATGAACAAACGTCTCTCCACATGCTTAGTTCTGAGAAATATGTGTGTCTGAAAGCCGACCTTCACCTAGTTTGTTGGGAACACAAACATTCTTTTCAGTAGCCAACTGCACTCCATACATATATATGGGGAAGTACTCTCTCCAACTCGGTTTTACAGTGAAAAATGCAGGAACTTCATACCGGCACTAGGATACACATGAGAAACCAAAGTAATAGTTTCTCCTGCAAAACGTTCCTTTGTGCTTGATGAGCGAACGTATCTCCACATGCTCAGGTCTAAGAGAAAAGTGTGTGTGAAAGACTTACTACACATATCTTGTTGGGAAAACAAATTTTCTTTTAATTTGCAAACTGCAATCCATACATATATACGGGGCGGATCTCGCTCCAACTCGATTTTGCAGTGAACACTTCAGGAACTTCAAACCGGCACTAGGAAACACACTGAGAATCCAGAGTAAAATTTCACCTGCAACCCGTTCCCATTTTGCTTGATGAACGAACGTGTCTCCACAAGCTCAGTTCGGAGAGATAAGTGTGTGTGAAACCGTACTTCACCTAGATTTTTGAGAACACAAAGTTTCTTTTCACGTGCAAATTGCAATCGTTACATATATATGGCGAGGTACAAGCTCCAACTCGTTTTTACAGTGAAAACTGCAGGAAATTCACACCAGCACTATGAAACACACAGAGAAACCAGAGTAAAAGATATTCCTGCAATCCGTTCCATTTGATAAGTGAAAGAACGTCTCTACACATGCTCTGTTCTTTGAAATAAATGTGTGTGAAAGCCGTCCTTCATTTACCTTGTTGTGAACACAAAGTTTGTTTTCAGTTGCAAACTGTATTCCATAAATATACATGGGGTGGTACTCGCACCAACTCGGTTTTACAGGGAAAACTGCAGGAACTTCAAACAGGCACTAGGAAACACACTGAGAAACCAGAGTTGTTTTCCTCCAACCCGTTCCCTTTGGACTACATAAATGAACGTCTCTCCATATGCTCATTTCTGAAAAATAAGTGTGTGTGAAAGCATTCCTTCACCAATCTTGTTGGGAACACAATGTTTGTTTTCAGTTTCCAACAAAAATCCATACATATATATGGGGTGGTACTCGCACCAACTCGGTTTTACAGTGAAAACTGCAGGAACGTCAAACCGGCACTAGGAAACTAACTTAGAAACCAGAGTAAAAATTTCGGCTGCAACACTTTCCATTTCTGCTAGATGAACGAACGTCTCTCCACATGCTTAGTTCTGAGAAATATGTGTGTGTGAAAGCCGAACTTAACCTACCTTGTTGGGAACACAAACATTCTTTTCAGTTGCCAAATGCACTCCATATTTATATATGGGGAATTACTAGCTCCAACTCGGTTTTACAGTTAAAACTGCAGGAACTTCATAACGGCACTAGGATACACATGAGAAACCAAATTAATAGTTTCTCCTGCAAAGCGTTCCTTTGTGCTTGATGAACGAACGTATCTCCACATGCTCAGTACTGAGAGAAAAGTGTGTGTGAAAGTCTTACTACACATTTCTTGATGGGAAAAGAAATTTTCTTTTAATTTGCAAACTACAACCGTACATATATATGGGGCGGTTCTCGCTCCAACTCGGTTTTACAGTGAAAAATACAGGAACTTCAAACCGGCACTAGGAAACACACTGAGAAACCAGAGTAAAAATTTCACCTGCAACCCGTTCCCATTATGCTTGATGAACGAACGTGTCTCCACAAGCTCAGTTCGGAGAGATAATTGAGTGTGAAAGCCATCCTTCAACTTGCTTGTTTGGAACACAAAGTTTTTTTCAGTTGAAAACTGCACTCCATACATATATATGGGGAGGTACACCCTCCAATTCGGTTTTACACTGAAAACTGCAGGAACTTCAAACAGGAACTAGGAAACACATTGAGAAACAAGAGTTGTTTTCCTCCAACCCGTTCCCTTTGGACTACATAAATGAACGTCTCTCCACATGCTCAGTTCTGAGAGATAAGTGTGTGTGAAAGCCGTCCTTCACCTAGCTTTTTGGGAACACAAAGATTCTTTTAAATTGCAAACTAAACTCCATACATATATATGGGGATGAACACGCTCCAACTCTCTTTTACAGTGAAAACTGCAGGAACTTCAAACCGGCACTAGGAAACACAGTGTGAAACCATGGTAAAAGTTTCCCCTGCAACCTCTTCCCTTTGTTCTTGATGAACAAACGCCTATCCACATGCTCATTTCTGAGTGATAATTGTGTGTGAAAGCCGCCTTTCACCTAGCTTGTTAGGAACAGAAAGTTACTTTTGCGTTGCAAACTTCACTCCATACATATATATGTGGCGGTACTCACTGCAAATCTGTTTTGCTGTGAAAACTGCAGGAACTTCAACCCGGCACTAGGAAACACTCTGAGAGACCAGAGTAAAAGTTCCTCCTTCAAACCGTTCCCGTTGTACTAGATGAAAGAATGTCTCTGCACATGCTCAGTTCTCAGAGATAAATGTGTGTGAAAGCCATCCTTCACCTAGCTTGTTGGGAACACAAACTATCTTTTCAGTTGCCAACTGCACTCCATAAATATTTATGGAGTGTTACTCGCTCAAAATCGCTTTTACAGAGAAAACTGAAGGAATTTCAAACCGGCACTAGGATACACACTGAGAACCCGGAGTAATAGTTTCTCCTGCAAACCGTTCCTTTGTGCTAGATGAATGAACGTATCTCCACATGCTCAGTTCTGAGAGATAAGTGTGTGTGAATTCCCTCCATCACCTAGCTTGTTGGGAACACAATGTATCTTTTCACTTGCAAACTGTAATCTTTAAATATATATGGGAATGTACTAGCTCAAAAACGGTTTTACGGAGAAAACTTCAGGAACTTCAAACAGGCAGTAGGAAACAAACTGAGAAAACAGAGTAAAAGTTTCACATGCAAACCGATCCCTTTGTACTAGATGAACGAAAGTCTCTCCACATGCTTAGTTCTGAGAAATATGTGTGCGTGAAAGCCGACCTTCACCTAGCTTGCTGGGAACACAAACATTCTTTTCAGTTGCCAACTGCACTCCATAAATATATTTGGGGAAGTACTCGCTCCAACTCGGTTTCACAGTGAAAACTGCAGGAACTTCAAAACGGCACTAGGATACACATGAGTAACCAAAGTAATAGTTTCTCCTGCAAACCGTTCCTTTGTGCTTGATGAACGAACGTATCTCCACATGCTCAGTTCTGAGAGAAAAGTGTGTGTGAAAGACTTACTACACATATCTTGTTGGGAAAAGAAATTTTCTTTTAATTTGCAAACTGCAATCCATACATATATACGGGGCGGTTCTCGCTCCAACTCGGTTTTGCAGTGAACACTTCAGGAACTTCAAACCGGCACTAGGAAACACATTGAGAAACCAGAGTAAAAATTTCACCTGCAACCCGTTCCCATATTGCTTGATGAACGAACGTGTCTCCAAAAGTTCTATTCGGAGAGATAAGTGTGTGTGAAACCGTCCTTCACCTAGATTTTTGAGAACACAAAGTTTCTTTTCACGTGCAAATTGCAATCGTTACATATATATGGCGAGGTACTCGCTCCAACTCGTTTTTACAGTGAAAACTGCAGGTACTTCACACCAGCACTATGAAACACACAGAGAAACCCGAGTAAAAGTTATTCCTGCAAACCGTTCCATTTGATAAGTGAAAGAACGTCTCTACCCATGCTCTGTTCTTTGAAATTAATGTGTGTGAAAGCCGTCCTTCATTTAACTTGTTGTGAACACAAAGTTTGTTTTCATTTGCAAACTTTATTCCATAAATATATATGGGGTGGTATTGGCACCAACTCGGTTTTACACGGGAAAATGCAGGAACTCAAACAGGCACTAGGAAAAACACTGAGAGAGCAGAGTTAAGTTTTCCTCCAACCCGTTCACTTTGGACTACATGAATGAACGTCTCTCCACATGCTCATTTCTGAGAAATATGTGTGTGTGAAAGCTTTCCTTCACCAATCTTGTTGGGAACACAACGTTTGTTTTCAGCTTCCAACAAAAATCCATACATATATATGGGGAGGTACTCGCTCCAAATCTGTTTTACAGTGAAAAATGCAGGAACTTCAAACCGGCACAAGGAAACACACTGAGAAACCAGAGCAAAAGTTTCGTCTGCAACACTTTCCATTTGTGCTAGATGAACGAAAGTCTCTCCACATGCTCAATTCTGAGAGATAAGTGTGTGTGAAAGCCGTCCTTCACCTAGCTTTTTGGGAACACAAAGATTCTTTTCAATTGCAAAATAAACTCCATACATATATATGGGGATGAATACGCTCCAACTCTCTTTTACAGTGAAAACTGCAGGAACTTCAAACTGGCACTAGAAAACACACTGAGAAACCATGGTAAAAATTTCCCCTGCAAACTCTTCCCTTTGTTCTTGATGAACGAACGCCTCTCCACATGCTCATTTCTGAGTGATAATTGTGTGTGAAAGCCGAATTTCACCTAGCTTGTTAGGAACAGAAAGTTTCTTTTCCGTTGCAAACTTCACTCCATACATATATATGGGGCGGTACTCGCTGCAACTCGGTTTTTCTGTGAAATCTGCAGGAACTTCAACCAGGCACTAGGAAACACACTGAGAAACCAGAGTAAAAGTTCCTCCTTCAATCCGTTCCCCTTGTAATAGATGAACGAAACTATCTTCACATGCTCAGTTCTCAGAGATAAATGTGTGTGAAAGCCGTCTTCACCTAGCTATATGGGAACACAAACTATCTTTTCAGTTGCCAACTGCACTCCATACAGATATATGGAGAGTTACTCGCTCCAACTCGCTTTTACAGAGAAAACTGAAGGAAATTCAAACCGGCATTAGGAAACACACTGAGAGACCAGAGTAAAAGTTTCTCCTGCAACCAGTTCCCTTTGAACTAGATGAAAGAACTTCTATCCATATGATCAGTTCGGAGAGATAATTGTGTGTGAAAGCCGTACTTCACCTTGCTTGTTGGGAACACAAAGTTTCTTTTCAGTTGAAAACTGCACTCCATACATATATATGGGGAGTTACTCGCTCCAACTCTCTTTTACAGAGAAAACTGAAGGAATTTCTAACCGGCACTAGGATACACACTGAGAAACCAGAGTAATAGTTTCTCCTGCAAACCATTCATTTGTGCTAGATGAACGAAATTATCTCCACATGCTCAGTTCTGAGAGATAAGTGTGTGTGAAAGCCGACCTTCACCTAGCTTGTTGGGAACACAAAGTTTCTTTTTAGTTGCAAACTGCACTCCATACATATATAAGGGGAGGTACTCGCTCCAATTTGATTTTACAGAGAAAAGTGCAGGAAATTCTAACTGGCACTAGGAAATACACTGAGAAAACATAGTAAAAGATTCTCTTTCAAACCGATCCCATTGTGCTACATGAACGATTGTCTCTCCACATTCTCTGTTCTGAGAGTTATTTGATTGTGAAAGCCGTCCTTCACCTAACGTGTTGGGAACACAAAGTTTCTTTTCATGTGCAAACTGCACTCTTTACATATATATGGGGAGGTACTCGCTCCAACTCGGTTTTCCATGAAAACTGCAGGAACTTCACACTGGCACTAGGAAACACACTGAGAAACCAGAGTAAAAGTTTCTCCAGCAAAAAGTTCCATTTGTGCTAGATGAAAGAAAGTCTCTCCACATGCAGAGTTCTTTGAGATAAATGTGTGTGAAAGCCTTCCTTCACCTAGCTTGTTGGGATCAGAAATTTTCTTTTCAGTTGCAAACTGTACTCCATAAATATACATGGGGAGATACCCGCTCCAACACGGCTTTACAGTGAAAATTGCAGGAACTTCAAACCTGCACTAGGAAACACACTGAGAATCCAGAGTAAAAGTTTCTCCTGCAAACCGTTCCTTTGTGCTAGGTGAAAGAACGCCTCTCCTCATGCTGAGTTCTGAGGGATAATTGGGAGTAAAATCCATCCTTCACCTAACTTGTTGGGAATACAAAGTTTCTTTTAAGTTGCAAACTACACTCCATATATATATATATGTGGAGTTACTATCTCCAACTCAGTTTTACAGTGAAAACTGCAGGAACGTTAAAAAGGCACTAGGAAAAACACTGAGAAACCAGAGTAATAGTTTCAACTGCAACCTTTTCCAATTGTGCTAGATGAATGAACGTCTCTCCACATGCTCTGTTCTGAGAGAAAAGTGTGAGTTAAAGCCAAACCTCATCTAGCTTGTTGGGAACAGAAGTTTGTTTTTAGTTGCAAACTGCACTCCATACATTATATATGGGGCGGTACAAGCTCCAAATCAATTTTACAGTGAAAAATGCAGGAACTTCAACCGGCTCTAGGAAACACATTGAGAAACCAGAGTAAAAATTTCTCCTACAACCTGGTCCCATTGTTCTAGATGAATCAACGTCTCTCCACATGCACAGATCTTTGAGATAAATGTGTGTTAAAGCAATCCTTCACCTAGTTTGTTGGGAATAGAAGTTTGATTTTAGTTGAAAATTGCACTCCATACATATATATGGGGATTTTCTCGCTCCAACTATATTTTAAAGTGAAAACTGCAGGAAATTCAGCTGGCAGTAGGAAATACACTGAGAATCCAGAGTAATAGTTTTTCCCGCAAATAATTCCTTTGTGATAGATGAACGAACGTCTCTCCACATGCTCAGTTCTGAGAGATAATTTTGCGTGAAAGCTGTCCTTCACCTAGCTTGTTGGGAACAGATGTTTCTATTTAGTTGCAAACTGCACTCCATACATATATAAGGGGAGTTACTCGTTGTAACTCGATTTTAAAGAGAAAAGTGCAGGAACTTCTAACCGGCACTAGGAAAATCACTGAGAATACTGATTAAAAGATTCCCCTGCAACCCGATCCCATTGTGCTAGATGAACGAACGCCTATCCACATGCTCATTTCATAGTGATAATTGTGTGTGAAAGCCGTCTTTCACCTAGCTTGTTAAGAACAGAAAGTTTCTTTTCACGTGCAAACTGTACTCGTTACATATATATGGGAAGGTACTCGCTCCAACTCGGTTTTACAGTGAAAACTGCAGGAAATTCAAACTGGCAATAGGAAACACACTGAGAAACCAGAGTAAAAGTTTCACCTGCAACCCGTTCCCTTTGTATTAGATGAACGATCGTCTCTGCACATGCTCAGTTCTCAGAGATAAGTGTGTGTGAAAGCCGTCCTTCACCTAGCTTGTTGGGAACACAAAGTTTCTTTTCAGTTGCCAACTGCACTCCATACATATATATGAGGATGTACTCGCTCTAACTCGGTTTAACAGTGAAAAATGCAGGAACATAAAACCGGCAATAGGAAAAACACTGAGAAAGCAGAATAAAAGTTTAACCTGCATCCAATTCCTATTGTGCTTGATGAACGAACGTCTCTCCACATGCTCAGTTCTGAGAGATAAGTGTGTGTGAATTCCGAACATCACCTAGCTTTTTGGGAACACAATGTATCTTTTCACTTGCAAACTGTACTCGTTACATATATATGGGAAGGTACTCGCTCCAAATTGTTTTTACAGAGAAAACTGCAGGAACTTCAAACAGGCACTAGGAAACACACTGAGAAACCAGAGTAAAAGTTTCACCTGCAAACCGATCCCTTTGTACTAGATGAACGAACGTCTCTCCACATGCTTAGTTCTGAGAAATATGTGTGTGTGAAAGCCGAACTTCACCTAGCTTGTTGGGAACGCAAACATTCTTTTCAGTAGCCAAATGCACTCCTTACATATATATGGGGAAGTACTCGCTCCAACTCGGTTTTACAGTGAAAACTGCAGGAACATCATACCGGCACTAGGATACACATGAGAAACCAAAGTAATAGTTTCTCTTGCAAACCGTTCCTTTGTGCTTGATGAACGAACGTATCTCCACATGCTCAGTTCTGAGAGAAAAGTGTGTGTGAAAGACTTACTACACATATCTTGTTGGGAAAAGAAATTTTCTTTTAATTTGCAAACTGCAATCCATACATATATACGGGGCGGTTCTCGCTCCAACTCGATTTTGCAGTGAACAATTCAGGAACTTCAAACCGGCACTAGGAAACACACTGAGAAACCAGAGTTAAAATTTCACCTGCAACACGTTCCCATTTTGCTTGATGAACGAACGTGTCTCCACAAGCTCAGTTCGGAGAGATAAGTGTGTGTGAAACCGCCTTCACCTAGATTTTTGAGAACACAAAGTTTCTTTCCACGTGCAAATTGCAATCGTTACATATATATGGCGAGGTACTCGCTCCAACTCGTTTTTACAGTGAAAACTGCAGGAACTTCAAACAGGCACTAGGAAACACACTGAGAAACCAGAGTAAAAGTTTCACCTGCAACCCGTTCCTTTGTATTAGATGAACGATCGTCTCTGCACATGCTCTGTTCTCAGAGATAAATGTGTGTGAAAGCCGACTTTCACCTTGCTTGTAGGGAACACAAAGTTTCTTTTTTTGTGCAAACTGCACTAAATACAAATATATGGAGAGTTATCCACTCCAACTCGGTTTTACACTGAAAACTGCAGGAACTTCACACCAGCACTATGAAACACACAGAGAAACCAGAGTAAAAGTTTTTCCTGCAAACCGTTCCTTTTCATAGATGAAAGAAAGTCTCTACCCATGCTCTGTTCTTTGAAATAAATGTGTGTGAAAGCCGACCTTCATTTACCATGTTGTGAACACAAAGTTTGTTTTCAGTTGCAAACTGTATTCCATAAATATACATGGGGTGGTACTCGCACCAACTTGGTTTTTCAGGGAAAATTGCAGGAACTTCAAACAGGCACTAGGAAACACACTGAGATACCAGAGTTGCTTTCCTCCAACCCGTTCCCTTTGGACTACATGAATGAACGTCTCTCCACATGCTCATTTCTGAAATATAAGTGTGTGTGAAAGCCTTCCTTCACCAATCTTGTTGGGAACACAATAATTGTTTTTAGTTTCCAAATAAAATCCATACATATATATGGGGAGGTACTCGCTCCAAATCTGTTTTACAGTGAAAACTGCAGGAACTTCAAACCGGCACTAGGAAACTCACTGAGAAACCAGAGTAAAAGTTTCACCTGCAACACTTTCCATTTGTGCTAGATGAACAAACGTCTCTCCACATGCTAATTTCTGAGAGATAAGTGTTAGTGAAACCGTCCTTCACCTAGATTTTTGAGAACACAAAGTTTCTTTTCACGTGCAAATTGCAATCGTAACATATATATGGAGAGCTACTCGCTCCGACTCGTTTTTACAGTGAAAACTGCAGGACCTTCACACCAGCGCTATGAAACACACAGAGAAAAAAAAGTAAAAGTATTTCCTGCAAACCGTTCCATTTGATAAATGAAAGAACGTCTCTACCCATGCTCTGTTCTTTGAAATAAATGTGTGTGAAAGCCGTCCTTCATTTACCTTGTTGTGAACACAAAGTTTTTTTTCAGTTGCAAACAGTATTCGATAAATATACATGGAGTGGTACTCGCACAAACTCGGTTTTACAGTGAAAACTGCAGGAACTTCAAACAGGCACCAGGAAACACTCTGAGAAACCAGAGTAAAAGTTTCACCTGCAACCCGATCTTTTTGTACTAGATGAATGAACGTCTCTCCACATGCTTAGTTCTGAGAAATATGTGTGTCAGAAAGCCGAACTTAACCTAGCTTGTTGGTAACACAAACATTCTTTTCAGTTGCCAACTGCACTCCATATATATATATATGGGGAAGTACTAGCTCCAACTCGGATTTACAGTTAAAACTGCAGGAACTTCATCCCGGCACTAGGATACACATGAGAAACCAATGTAATAGTTTCTCCTGCAAACCGTTTCTTTGTGCTAGATGAACGAACGTATCTCCACATGCTCAGTTCTGAGAGAAAAGTTTCTGTGAAAGTCTTACTACACATATCTTGATGGGAATAGAAATTTTCTTTTAATTTGCAAACTGCAATCCGTAAATATATATTGGGCGGTTCTGGCTCCAACTCGGTTTTACAGTGAAAAATACAGGAACTTCAAACCGGCACTAGGAAAGACACTGAGAAACCAGAGTAAAAATTTCACCTGCCACCCGTTCCCATTTTGCTTGATGAACGAAAGTGTCTCCACAAGCTCAGTTCGGAGAGGTAAGTGTGAGTGAAAGCCATCCTTCACCTTGCTTGTTTGGAACACAAATTTTCTTTTCAGTTGAAAACTGCACTCCATACATTTATATGGGGAGGTACACCCTCCATTTCGGTTTTACACTGAAAACTCCAGGAACTTCAGACCGGACTAGGAAACACACTGGTAAACCAGAGTAAAATTTCTCCTGAAGCCAATTCCATTTGGGAGAGATGAACGAACATCCCTCCGCATGCTCAGTTCTGAGATATAAGTGTGTGTGAAAGCCGACCTTCACCTAGCTTGTTGGAAACACAAACATTCTTTTCAGTTGCCAACTGCACTCCATATATATATATGGGGAAATACAAGCTCCAACTCGGATTTTACAGAGAAAAGTGTAGGAAATTCTAAACGGCACTAGGAAAAACACTGAGAAAACAGAGTAAAAGATTCTCTTTTAAACCGATCCCATTGTGCTACATGAACGATTTTCTCTCCACATTCTCTGTTCTGAGAGTTATTTGATTGTGAAAGCCGTCCTTCACCTAACTTGTTGGGAACACAAAGTTTCTTTTCATGTGCAAACTGCACTCTTTACTTATATATGGGGAGGTACTCGCTCCAAAACGGTTTTCCATGAAAAGTGCAGGAACTTCACACTGGCACTAGGAAACACACTGAGAAACCAGAGTAAATGTTTCTCCTGCAAAACGTTTCAATTGTGCTAGATGAAAGAACGTCTCTCCACATGCACAGTTCTTTGAGATAAATGTGTGTGAAAGCCTTCCTTCACCTAGCTTGTTGGGAACAGAAATTTTCTTTTCAGTTGCCAACTGTACTCCATACATATATATTGGAAGTACTTGCTCCAACTCGGTTTTACAGTGCAAACTGCAGGAACTTCAAACCGGCACTAGGAAACACACTGAGAAACCAGAGTAAAAATTTCTCTTGCAACCTGTTCCCATTGTGCTAGATGAATGAAAGTCTCTACACATGCTCAGTTCTGAGAGAAAAGTGTGTGTTAAAGCCAGCCTTCACCTCGCTTGTTGGGAACAGATGTTTGTTTTTCGTTGCAAACTGCACTCCATACATATATATGGGGAGTTACTCGCTCCAACTCTGTTTTACACTGAAAACTGCAGGAACTTCAAACAGGAACTAGGAAACACTCTCAGAATCCAGAGAAAAGTTTCTCCTGCAAACCGTTCCCTTTGAGCTAGGTGAAAGAACGCCTGTCCTCATGCTCAGTTATGAGGGATAAGTGTGAGTGTAATCCATCCTTCACCTACCTTGTTGGGAACACAAAGTTTTTTTTAGTTGCAAACTACACTCCATATATATATATGGGGAGTTACTATCTCCAACTCAGTTTTACAGTGAAAACTGCAGGAACTTTAAACAGGCACTAGGAAAAACACTGAGAAACCAGAGTATTAGTTTCAACTGCAACCTTTTCCAATTGTGCTAGTTGAATGAACGTCTCTCCAACATGCTCAGTTCTGAGAGAAAAGTGTCTGTTAAAGCCAAACCTCACCTAGCTTGTTGGGAACAGAAGTTTGTTTTTCGTTGCAAACTGCTCTCCATACATTATATATGGGGCGGTACAAGCTCCAAATCAATTTTACAGTGAAAAATGCAGGAAATTCAACCGGCACTAGGAAACATATTGAGAAACCAGAGTAAAAATTTCTCCTACAACCTGTTCCCATTGTGCTAGATGAATCAACGTCTCTCCACATGCACAGTTCTTTGAGATAAACGTGTGTTAAAGCAATCCTTCACCTAGCTTTTTGGGAACAGAAGTTTGATTTTAGTTGAAAATTGCACTCCATACATATATATGGGGATTTACTCGATCCAACTAGGTTTTACAGTGAAAACTGCAGGAACTTCAAGCCGGCAGTAGGAAACACACTGAGAATCCAGCATAATAGTTTTTCCTGCAAAAGTTTCCTTTGTGCTAGATGAACAAACGTCTCTCCACATGCTCAGTTCTGAGGGATAAGTGTGTGTGAAAGCTGTCCTTCACCTAGCTTGTTGGGAACAGAAGTTCCTATTTAGTTGCAAACAGCACTCCATACATATATAAGGGGAACTACACGTTGCAACACGATTTTACAGAGAAAAGTGCAGGAACTTCTAACAGGCACTAGGAAATCACTGAGAAAACAGATTAAAAGATTTTCCTGCAACCCGATCCCATTATGCTAGATGAACGAATGCCTATCCACATGCTCATTTCACAGTGATAATTGTGTGTGAAAGCTGTCTTTCACCTAGCTTGTTAAGAACAGAAAGTTTCTTTTCACGTGCAAACTGTATTCGTTACATATATATGGGAATGTACTCGCTCCAATTCGGTTTTACAGTGAAAACTGCAGGAACTTCAAACAGGCACTAGGAAACACACTGAGAAACCAGAGTAAAAGTTTCACCTGCAACCCGTTCCCTTTGTATTAGATGAACGATCGTCTCTGCACATGCTCAGATCTCAGAGATAAGTGTGTGTGAAAGCCGTCCTTCACGTAGCTTGTTGGGAACACAGTTTCTTTTCAGTTGCCAACTGCACTCCATACATATATATGAGGATGTACTCGCTCTAACTCGGTTTTACAGTGAAAACTGCAGGAACTTAAAACCGGCACTATGAAACACACTGAGAAACCAGAATAAAAGTTTTACCTGCATCCCGTTCCTATTGTGCTAGATGAACGAACGTCTCTCCAGAAGCTCAGGTCTGAGAGATAAGTGTGTGTGAATTCCGTTCATCACCTAGCTTTTAGGGAACACAATGTATCTTTTCACTTGCAAACTGTACTCATTACATATATATGGGAAGGTACACGCTCCAACTCGTTTTTACAGAGAAAACTGCAGGAACTTCAAACAAGCTCTAGGAAACACACTGAGAAACCAGAGTAAAAGTTTCACCTGCAACCCGATCCCTTTGTACTAGATGAATGAACGTCTCTCCACATGCTTAGTTCTGAGAAATATGTGTGTGTGAAAGCCGACCTTCAACTAGCTTGTTGGGAACGCAAACATTCTTTTCAGTAGACAAGTGCACTACATACATATATATGGGGAAGTACTCGCTGTAACTCGGTTTTACAGTGAAAACTGCAGGAACTTCAAAACGGCACTAGGATACACATGAGAAACCAAAGTAATAGTTTCTCTTGCAAACCGTGCCTTTGTGCTTGATGAACGAACGTATCTCCACATGCTCAGTTCTGGGAGAAAAGTGTGTGTGAAAGACTTACTACACATATCTTGTAGGGAAAAGAAATTTTCTTTTAATTTGCAAACTGCAATCCATACATATATACGGGGCGGATCTCGCTCCAACTCGATTTTGCAGTGAACACTTCAGGAACTTCAAACCGGCACTAGGAAACACACTGAGAATCCAGAGTAAAAATTTCACCTGCAACCCGTTCCCATTTTGCTTGATGAATGAACGTGTCTCCACAAGCTCAGTTCGGAGAGATAAGTGTGTGTGAAACCGTCCTTCACCTAGATTTTTGAGAACACAAAGTTTCTTTTCACGTGCAAATAGCAATCGTTACGTATATATGGCGAGGTACTCGCTCCAATTCGTTTTTACAGTGAAAACTGCAGGAACTTCAAACAGACACTAGGAAACACACTGGGAAACCAGAGTAATAGTTTCACCTGCAAACCGTTCCTTTGTATTAGATGAACGATCATCTCTGCACATGCTCAGTTCTCAGGGATAAGTGTGTGTGAAAGCCGTCCTTCACCAAGCTTGGTGGGAACACAAAGTTTCTTTTTTTGTGCAAACTGCACTAAATACAAATATATGGAGAGTTATCCGCTCCAACTCGGTTTTACACAGAAAACTGCATGAATTTCACACCAGCACTATGAAACACACAGAGAAACCAGAGTAAACGTTTTTCCAGCAAACCGTTCTTTTTGATAGATGAAAGAACGTCTCTACCCATGCTCTGTTCTTTGAAATAAATGTGTGTGAAAGCCGTCCTTCATTTACCTTGTTGTGAACACAAAGTTTGTTTTCAGTTGCAAACTGTAATCCATAAATATACATGGGGTGGTACTCGCACCAACTCGGTTTTACAGTGAAAACTGCAGGAACTTCAAACAGGCACTAGGAAACACACTGAGAAACCAGAGTTGTTTTCTTCCAACACTTTCCCTTTGGACTACATGAATGAACATCTCTCCACATGCTCATTTCTGAAAAATAAGTGTGTGTGAAAGCCTTCGTTCACCAATCTTGTTGGGAACACAATGTTTGTTTTCATTTTCCAACTAAAATCCATACATATATATGGGGAGGTACTCGCTCCAAATCTGTTATACAGTGAAAACTGCAGGAACTTCAAACCGGTACTAGGAAACTCACTGAGAAACCAAAGTAAAAGTTTCGGCTGCAACACTTTCCATTTGTGCTAGATGAACGAACGTCTCTCCACAGGCTAAGTTCTGAGAGATAAGTGTGTGTGAAACCGTCCTTCACCTAGATTTTTGAGAACACAAAGTTTCTTTTCACGTGCAAATTGCAATCGTAACATATATATGGCGAGCTACATGCTCCGACTAGTTTTTACAGTGAAAACTGCAGGAACTTCATACCAGCACTATGAAACACACAGACAAAACAGAGTAAAAAATTTCCTGCTTACCGTCCATTTGATAAATGAAAGAACGTCTCTACCCATGCTCTGTTCTTTGAAATAAATGTGTGTTAAAGACGTCCTTCATTTTCCTTGTTGTGAACACAAAGTTTGTTTTCAGTTGCAAAAAGTATTCGATAAATATACATGGGGTGGTACTCGCACCAACTCGGTGTTACAGTGAAAACTGCAGGGACTTCAAACAGGCACCAGGAAACACACTGAGAAACCAGAGTATAAGGTTCACCTGCAACCCGATCAATTTGTACTAGATGAACGAACGTCTCTCCACATGCTTAGTTCTGAGAAATATGTGTGTGAGAAAGCCGAACTTAATCTAGCTTGTTGGGAACACAAACATTCTTTTCAGTTGCCAACAGCACTCCATATATATATATGGGGAAGTACTAGCTCCAAATCTGTTTTACAGTTAAAACTGCAGGAACTTCATCCCGGCACCAGGATACACATGAGAAACCAAAGTAATAGTTTCTCCTGCAAACCTTTCCTTTGAGCTTGATGAACGAACGTATCTCCACATGCTCAGTACTGAGAGAAAAGTGTGTGTGAAGTCTTACTACACATATCTTGATGGGAATAGAAATTTTCTTTTAATTTCCAAACAGCAATCCGTACATATATATGGGGCGGTTCTCGCTCCAACTCGGTTTTACAGTGAAAAATACAGGAACTTCAAACCGGCACTAGGAAACACACTGAGGAACCAGAGTAAAAATTTCACCTGCAACCCGTTCCCATTTTGCTTGATGAACGAACTTGTCTCCACAAGCTCAGTTCGGAGAGATAATTGTGTGTGAAAGCCATCCTTCTCCTTGCTTGTTTGGAACACAAAGTTTCTTTTCAGTTGAAAAATGCACTCCATACATATATATGGGGAGGTACACCCTCCAATTCGGTTTTAAACTGAAAACTGCAGGAAATTCAAACCGGCATTAGGAAACAGACTGGGAAACCAGAGTAAAATTTCTCCTGCATCAAGTTCCCTTTGGGATAGATGAACGAACGTCTCTCTGCATGCTCAGTTCTGAGAGATAAGTGTTTGTGAAAGCCGAACTTCACCTAGCTTGATGGGAACACAAAGTTTCTTTTTAGTTGCAAACTGCACACCATACATATATAAGGGGAGGTACACGCTCCAACTCAATTTTACAGAGAAAAGTGCAGGAAATTCTAACCGGCACTAGGAAATACACAGAGAAAACAGAGTAAAAGATTCTCTTTCAAACAGATCCCATTGTGCTACATGAACGATTGTCTCTCCACATTCTCTGTTCTGAGAGATATTTGATTGTGAAAGCCGTCCTTCACCTAACTTGTATGGAACACAAAGTTTCTTTTCATGTGCAAACTGCACTCTTTACATATATATGGGGAGGAACTCGCTCCAACTCTGTTTTACACTGAAAACTGCAGGAAATTCAAACAGGCACTAGGAAACACACTGAGAATCCAGAGAAAAGATTCTCCTGCAAACAGTTCCCTTTGTGCTAGGTGAAAGAACGCCTCTCCTCATGCTCAGTTCTGAGGGATAATTGTGAGTGAAATCCATCCTTCACCTACCTTGTTGGGAACACAAAGTTTCTTTTTAGTTGCAAACTACACTCCATATATATATATGGGGATTTACTATCTCCAACTCAGTTTTACATTGAAAACTTCAGGATCTTTAAACAGGCACTAGGAAAAACACTGAGAAACCAGAGTATTAGTTTCAACTGCAACCTGTTCCAATTGTGCTAGTTGAATGAACGTCTCTCCACATGCTCAGTTCTGAGCGAAAAGTGTGTGTTAAAGCCAAACCTCACCTAGCTTGTTGGGAACAGAAGTTTGTTTTTAGCTGTCAACTGCACTCCATACATTATATATGGGGCGGTACAAGCTCCAAATCAATTTTACAGTGAAAAATGCAGGAACTTCAAACGGCTCTAGGAAACACATTGAGAAACCAGAGTAAAAATTTCTCCTACAACCTGTTCCCATTGTGCTAGATGAATCAACGTCTCTCCACATGCACAGTTCTTTGAGATAAATGTGTGTTAAAGCCATCCTTCACCTAGCTTGTTGGGAACAGAAGTTTGATTTTAGTTGAAAATTGCACTCCATACATATATATGGGGATTTTCTCGCTCCAACTAGGTTTTACAGTGAATACTGCAGGAACTTCAAGCCAGCAGTAGGAAACACACTGAGAATTCAGAGTAATAGTTGCTCCTGCAAACATTTAATTTGTGCTAGATGAACGAACGTCTTTCCACATGCTCATTTCTGAGAGATAAGTGTGTGTGAATGCTGTCCTTCACCTAGCTTGTTGGGAACAGAAGTTCCTATTTAGTTGCAAACTGCACTCCATACATATATAAGGGGAGGTACCTGTTGCAACTCGATTTTACAGAGAAAAGTGCAGGAACTTCTAACCGGCACTAGGAAAATCACTGAGAAAACACAGTAAAAGATTTTCCTGCAACCCGATCCCATTGTGCTAGATGAACGAACGCCTCTCCACATGATAATTTCAGAGTGATAAATGAGTGTGAAAGCCTTCCTTCACCTAGCTTGTTGGGAACAGAAATTTTCTTTTAAGTTGCAAACTGTACTCCATAAATATACATGGGGAGGTACTCGCTCCAACACGGTTTTACAGTGAAAATTGCAGGAACTTCAAACAGGCACTAGGAAACACACTGAGAATCCAGAGAATAGTTTCTCCTGCAAACCGTTCCCTTTGTGCTAGTTGAAAGAACGCCTCTCCTCATGCTCAGTTTAGAGGGATAAGTGTGAGTGAAATCCAACATTCACCTATCTTGTTGGGAAAACAAAGTTTCTTTTTAGTTGCAAACTACACTCCATATATATATATGGGGAGTTACTATCTTCAACTCAGTTTTACAGTGAAAACTGCAGGAATTTTAAACAGGCACTAGGAAAAACACTGAGAAACCAGAGTAATAGTTTCAACTGCAAACTGTTCCAATTGTGCTAGTTGAATGAACGTCTCTCCACATGCTCAGTTCTGAGAGAAAAGTGTGTGTTAAAGCCAACCCTCACCTAGCTTTTTGGGAACAGAAGTTTGTTTTTAGTTGCAAACTGCACTCCATACATTATAAATGGGGCGGTACAAGCTCCAAATAAGTTTTACAGTGAAAAATGTAGGAACTTCAACCAGCATTAAGAATCACATTGAGAAACCACAGTAAAAATTTCTCCTACCACCTGTTCCCATTGTGCTAGATGAATCAACGTCTCTCCACATGCACAGTTCTTTGAGATAAATGTGTGTTAAAGCAATACTTCACCTAGCTTGTTGGGAACAGATGTTTGATTTTAGTTGAAAATTGCACTCCATACAAATATATGGGGATTTCCTCGCTCCAACTAGGTTTTAAAGTGAAAACTGCAGGAACTTCAAGCCGGCAGTAGGAAACACACTGAGAATCCAGAGTAATAGTTTCTCCTGCAAACATTTCCTTTGTGCTAGATGAACAAACGTCTCTCCACATGCTCAGTTCTGAGAGATAAGTGTGCGTGAAAGCTGTCCTTCAACTAACTTATTGGGAACAGAAGTTCCAATTTAGTTGCAAACTGCACTCCATACATATATAAGGGTAGGTACTCGTTGAAACTAGATTTTACAGAGAAAAATTCAGGCACTTCTAACCGGCACTAGGAAACACACAGAGAAACCAGAGTAAAAGTTTTTCCTGCAAACCGTTCCTTTTGATAGATGAAAGAACGTCTCTACCCATGCTCTGTTCTTTGAAATAAATGTGTGTGAAAGCCGTCCTTCATTTACCTTGTTGTGAACACTAAGTTTGTTTTCAGTTGCAAACTGTATTCCATAAATATACATGGGGTGGTACTCGCACCAACTCGGTTTTACAGTGAAAACTGCAGGCACTTCAAACCGGCACTAGGAAACACACTGAGAAACCAGAATTGTTTTCCTCCAACACTTTCCCTTTGAACTACATGAATGAACGTCTCTCCACATGCTCATTTTTGAAAAATAAGTGTGTGTGAAAGCCTTCCTTCACCAATCTTGTTGGGAACACAATGTTTGTTTTCAGTTTCCAACTAAAATCCATACATATATATGGGGAGGAACTCGCTCCAAATCTGTTTTACAGTGAAAACTGCAGGAACTTCAAACCGGCACTAGGAAACTCACTGAGAAACCAGAGTAAAGTTTTCGGCTGCAACACTTTCCATTTGTGCTAGATGAACGAACGTCTCTCCACATGCTAAGTTCTGAGAGATAAGTGTGTGTGAAACCGTCCTTCACCTAGATTTTTGAGAACACAAAGTTTCTTTTCACGTGCAAATTGCAATCGTAACATATATATGGCGAGCTACTCGCTCAGACTCGTTTTTACAGTGAAAACTGCAGGAACTTCAAACCAGCACTATGAAACACACAGAGAAAACAGAGTAAAAGTTTTTCCTGCAAACCGTTCCATTTGATAAATGAAAGAACGTGTCTACCCATGCTCTGTTCTTTTAAATAAATGTGTGTGAAAGCCGTCCTTCATTTACCTTGTTGTGAACACAAAGTTTGTTTTCAGTTGCAAACTCTATTCGATAAATATACATGGGGTGGTACTAGCACCAACTCGGTTTTACAGTGAAAACTGCAGGAAATTCAAACAGGCACCAGGAAACACACTGAGAAACCAGAGTAAAAGTTTCACCTGCAACCCGATCCCTATGTACTAGATGAACGAACGTCTCTCCACATGCTTAGTTCTGAGAAATATTTTTGTGTGAAAGCCGAACTTAACCTAGCTTGTTGGGAACACAAACATTCTTTTCAGTTGCAAACAGCACTCCATATATATATATGGGGAAGTACTAGCTCCAACTCGGATTTACAGTGAAAAATTCAGGAACTTCAAACCGGCACTAGGAAACACACTGAGAAACCAGAGTAAAAATTTCACCTGCAACCCGTTCCCATTTTGCTTGATGAACGAACTTGTCTCCACAAGCTCAGTTCGGAGAGATAATTGTGTGTGAAAGCCATCCTTCACCTTGCTTGTTTGGAACACAAAGTTTCTCTTCAGTTGAAAACTGCACTCCTTACATATATATGGGGAGGTACACCCTCCAATTTGGTTTTACACTGAAAACTGCAGGAAATTCAAACCGACATTAGGAAACACACTGGGAAACCAGAGTAAAATTTCTCCTGCAACAAGTTCCCTTTGGGATAGATGAACGAACGTCTCTCTGCATGCTCAATTCTGAGAAATAAGTGTGTGTGAAAGCCGAACTTCATCTAGCTTGTTGGGAACACAAAGATTCTTTTTAGTTGCAAACTGCACACCATACATATATAAGGGGAGGTACTCTCTCCAACTCGATTTTACAGAGAAAATTGCAGGAAATTCTAACCGGCACTAGGAAATACACTGAGAAAACAGAGTAAAAGATTCTCTTTCAAACCGATCCCATTGTGCTACATGAACGATTGTCTCTCCACATTCTCTGTTCTGAGAGATATTTGATGGTGAAAGCCGTCCTTCACCTAACTTGTTGGGAACACAAATTTTCTTTTCATGTGCAAACTGCACTCTTTACATATATATGGGGAGGTACTAGCTCCAACTCTGTTTTACTCTGAAAACTGCAGGAACTTCAAACACGCACTAGGAAACACACTGAGAATCCAGAGAAAAGTTTCTCCTGCAAACCGTTCCCTTTGTGCTAGGTGAAAGAATGCCTCTCCTCATGCTCAGTTCTGAGGGATAAGTGTGAGTGAAATCCATCCTTCGCCTACCTTCTTGGGAACACAAAGTTTCTTTTTAGTTGAAAACTGCACTCCATACATATATATGGGGAGTTACTATCTGCAACTCAGTTTTACAGTGAAAACTGTAGGAACTATAAACAGGTACAAGGAAAAACACTGAGAAACCAGAGTAATAGTTCCAACTGCAACCTGTTCCAATTGTGCTAGGTGAATGAACGTCTCTCCACATGCTCAGTTCAGAGAGAAAAGTGTGTGTTAAAGCCAAACCTCACCTAGCTTGTTGGGAACAGAAGTTTGTTTTTAGTTGGAAACTGCACTCCATACATTATATATGGAGCAGTACAAGCTCCAAATCAATTTTATAGTGAAAAATGCAGGAACTTCAACTGGCTCTAGGAAACAAATTGAGAAACCAGAGTAAAAATTTCTCCTACAACCTGGTCCCATTGTGCTAGATGAATCAACGTCTCTCCATATGCACAGATCTTTGAGATAAATGTGTGTTAAAGCCATTCTTCACGTAGCTTGTTGGGAACAGAAGTTTGATTTTAGTTGAAAATTGCACTCCATACATATATATGGGGATTTTCTCGCTCCAACTAGGTTTTACAGTGAATACTGCAGGAACTTCAAGCCAGCAGTAGGAAACACACTGAGAATCCAGAGTAATAGTTTCTCCTGCAAACATTTAATTTGTGCTAGATGAACGAACATCTCTCCACATGCTCATTTCTGAGAGATAAGTGTGTGTGAATGCGGTCCTTCACCTAGCTTGTTGGGAACAGAAGTTCCTATTTAGTTGCAAACTGCACTCCTTACATATATAAGGGGAGGTACTCGTTGCTACTCGATTTTACAGAGAAAAGTGCAGGAACTTCTATCCGACACTAGGAAAATCACTGAGAAAACAGATTAAAAGATTCTCCTGCAACCCGATCCCATTGTGCTAGATGAACGAACGCCTATCCACATGCTCATTTCACAGTGATAATTGTGTGTGAAAGCCGTCTTTCACCTCGCTTGTTAAGAACAGTAAGTTTCTTTTCACTTGCAAACTGTACTCGTTACATATATATGGGAAGGTACTCGCTCCAACTCTGTTTTACAGTGAAAACTGCAGGAACTTCAAACAGGCACTAGGAAACACACTGAGAAACCAGAGTAAAAGTTTCACCTGCAAAACGTTCCCTTTGTATTAGATGAACGATCGTCTCTGCACATGCTCAGTTCTCAGAGATAAGTGTGTGTGAAAGCCGTCCTTCAGCTAGCTTGTTGGTAACACAAAGTTTCTTTTCATTTGCCAACTGCTCTCCATACATATATAAGAGGATGTACGCGCTCTAACTCGGTTTTACAGTGAAAACTGCTGGAACTTAAACCCAGCAAAATTAACACACTGAGAAACCAGAATAGAAGTTTTACCTGCATCCCATTCCTATTGTGCTAGATGAACGAACGTCTCTCCACATTCTCAGTTCTGAGAGATAAGTGTGTGTGAATTCCGTCCATCACCTAGCTTTTTGAGAACACAATGTATCTTTTCACTTGCAAACTGTACTCGTTACATATATATGGGAAGGTACTCGCTCCAACTCGGTTTTGCAGTGAACACTTCAGGAAAATCAAAACGGCACTAGGAAACACACTGAGAAACCAAAGTTAAAATTTCACCTGCAACCCGTTCCCATTTTGCTTGATGAACGATCGTGTCTCCACAAGCTCAGTTCGGAGAGATAAGTGTGTGTGAAACCGTCCTTCACCTAGATATTTGAGAACACAAAGTTTCTTTTCACGTGTAAATTGCAATCGTTACATATATATGGCGAGGTACTCTCTCGAACTCCTTTTTACAGTGAAAACTGCAGGAACTTCAAACAGGCACTAGGAAACACACTGAGAAACCAGAGTAAAAGTTTCACCTGCAACACGTTCCTTTGTATTAGATGAACGATCGTCTCTGCACATGCTCAGTTCTCAGAGATAAATGTGTGTGAAAGCCGTCCTTCACCTAGCTTGTTGGGAACACAAAGTTTCTTTTTTTGTGCAAACTGCACTAAATACAAATATATGGAGTGTTATCCGCTCCAACTCGGTTTTACACTGAAAACTGCAGGAACTTCCCACCAGCACTATGAAACACACAGAGAAACCAGAGTAAAAGTTTTCCTGCAATCCGTTCCTTTTTATAGATGAAAGAACGTCTCTACACATGCTCTGTTCTTTGAAATAAATGTGTGTGAAAGCCGTCCTTCATTTACCTTGTTGTAAACACAAAGTTTGTTTTCAGTTGCAAAGTGTTTTCCATAAATATACATGGGGTGGTACTCGCACCAACACGGTTTTACAGTGAAAACTGCAGGAACTTCAAACAGGCACTAGGAAACACACTGAGAAACCAGAGTTGTTTTCCTCCAACACTTTCCCTTTGGACTACATGAATGAACGTCTCTCCACATGCTCATTTCTGAAAAATAAGTGTGTGTGAAAGCCTTCCTTCACAAATCTTGTTGGGAACACAATGTTTGTTTTCAGTTTCCAACTAAAATCCATACATATATATGGGGAGGTACTCGCTCCAAATCTGTTTTACAGTGAAAACTGCAGGCACTTCAAACCGGCACTAGGAAACTCACTGAGAAACCAGAGTAATAGTTTCGGCTGCATCACTTTCCATTTGTGCTAGATGAACGAACGTTTATCCACATGCTCATTTCTGAAAAATAAGTGTGTGTGAAAGCCTTCCTTCACCAATCTTGTTGGGAACACAATGTTTGTTTTCATTTTCCAACTAAAATCCATACATATATATGGGGAGGTACTCGCTCCAAATCTGTTTTACAGTGAAAATTGCAGGAACTTCAAACCGGCACTAGGAAACTCACTGAGAAACCAGAGTAATAGTTTCGGCTGCAACACTTTCCATTTGTGCTAGATGAACGAACGTCTCTCCACATGCTAAGTTCTGAGAGATAAGTGTGTGTGAAACCTTCCTTCACCTAGATTTTTGAGAACACAAAGTTGTTTTCACGTGCAAATTGCAATCGTAACATATATATGGCGAGCTACTCGCTCCGACTCTTTTTTACAGTGAAAACTGTAGGAACTTCACACCAGCACTATAAAACACCCAGAGAAAACAGAGTAAAAGTTTCTCCTGCAAACCGTTCCATTTGATAAATGAAAGAACGTGTCTACCCATGCTCTGTTCTTTTAAATAAATGTGTATGAAAGCCGTCCTTCATTTACCTTGTTGTGAACACAAAGTATGTTTTCAGTTGCAAACTGTATTCCATTAATATACATGGGGTGGAACTCGCACCAACTCGGTTTTACATTGAAAACTGCAGGAACTTCAAACAGGCACCAGGAAACACACTGAGAAACCAGAGTAAAAGTTTCACCTCACCTCGATCATTTTGTACTAGATGAACGAACGTCTCTCCACATGCTTAGTTCTGAGTTATATGTGTGTGTGAAAGCTGAACTTAACCTAGCTTGTTGGGAACACAAACATTCTTTTCAGTTGCCAACTGCACTCCATATATATATATATGGGGAAGTACAAGCTCCAACTCGGTATTACAGTTAAAACTGCAGGAACTTCATACCGGCACTAGGATACACATGAGAAACCAAAGTAATAGTTTCTCCTGCAAATCGTTCCTTTGTGCTTGATGAACGAACGTATCACCCCATGCTCAATTCTGAGAGAAAAGTTTGTGTGAATGTCTTACTACACATATCTTGATGGGAAAAGGAATTTTCTTTTAATTTGCAAACTGCAATCCGTACATATATATGGGGCGGTTCTCGCTCCAACTCGGTTTTACAGTGAAAAATACAGGAACTTCAAACCGGCACTAGGAAACACACTGAGAAACCAGAGTAAAAATTTCACCTGCAACCCGTTCTCATTTTGCTTGATGAACGAACGTGTCTCCACAAGATCAATTCGGAGAGATAATTGTGTGTGAAAGCCATCCTTCACCTTGCTTGTTTGGAACACAAAGTTTCTTTTCAGTTGAAAACTGCACTCCATACATGTATATGGGGAGGTACACCCTCCATTTCGGTTTTACAGTGAAAACTGTAGGAAATTCAAACCGGCATTAGGAAACACACTGGGAAACCAGAGTAAAATTTCTCCTGCAACAAGTTCCCTTTGGGAAAAATGAACGAACGTCTCTCCGCATGCTCAGTTCTGAGAGATAAGTGTGTGTGAAAGCCGAACTTCACCTAGCTTGTTGGGAACACAAAGTTTCTTTTTAGTTGCAAACTGCACTCCATACATATATAAGGGGAGGTACTCACTCCAACTCGATTTTACAGAGAAAATTGCAGGAAATTCTAAACGTCACTAGGAAAAACACTGAGAAAACAGAGTAAAAATTCTCTTTCAAACCGATCCCATTGTGCTACATGAACGATTGTCTCTCCACATTCTCTGTTCTGAGGGTTATTTGATTGCGATAGCCGTCCTTCACCTAACTTGTTGGGAACACAAAGTTCCTTTTCATGTGCAAACTGCACTCTTTACATATTTATGGGGAGGTACTCGTTCCAACTCGCTTTTCCATGAAAACTGCAGGAACTTCACACTGGCACTAGGAAACACACTGATAAACCAGAGTAAAAGTTTCTCCTGCAAAACGTTCCATTTGTGCTAGATGAAAGAACGTCTCTCCACATGCACAGTTCTTTGAGATAAATGTGTGTGAAAGCCTTCCTTCACCTAGCTTGTTGGGAACAGAAATTTTCTTTTCAGTTGCAAACTGTACTCCATAGATATATATTGGGAGTACTCGCTCCAACACGGTTTTACAGTGAAAATTGCAGGAAATTCAAACCGGCACTAGGAAACACACTGAGAAACCAGAGTAAAAATTTCTCTTGCAACCTGTTCCCATTGTGCTAGATGAATGAAAGTCTCTCCACATGCTCAGTTCTGAGAGAAAAGTGTGTGTTAAAGCCAGCCTTCACCTCGCTTGTTGGGAACAGAAGTTTGTTTTTCGTTGCAAACTGCACTCCATACAAATATATGGGGAGTTACTCGCTCCAACTCTGTTTTACACTGAAAACTGCAGGAACTTCAAACAGGCACTAGGAAACACACTGAGAATCCAGAGAAAAGTTTCTCCTGCAAACCGTTCCCTTTGTGCTAGGTGAAAGAACGCCTCTCCTCATGCTCAGTTCTGAGGGATAAGTGTGAGTGAAATCCATCCTTCACCTACCTTGTTGGGAACACAAAGTTTCTTTTTAGTTGCAAACTACACTCCATATATACATATGGGGAGTTACTATCTCCAACTCAGTTTTACAGTGAAAACTGCAGGAACTTTAAACAGGCACTAGGAAAAACACTGAGAAACCAGAGTATTAGTTTCAACTGCAACCTGTTCCAATTGTGCTAGTTGAATGAACGTCTTTCCACATGCTCAGTTCTGAGAGAAAAGTGTGTGTTAAAGCCAACCCTCACCTAGCTTGTTGGGAACAGAAGTTTGTTTTTAGTTGCAAACTGCACTCCATACATTATATATGGGGCGGTACAAGCTCCAAATCAGTTTTACAGTGAAAAATGCAGGAAATTCAACCGGCACTAGGAAACACATTGAGAAACCAGAATAAAAATTTCTCCTACAACCTGTTCCCATTGTGCTAGATGAATCAACGTCTCTCCACATGCACAGTTCTTTGAGATAAATGTGTGTTAAAGCAATCCTTCACCTAGCTTATTGGGAACAGAATTTTGATTTTAGTTGAAAATTGCTCTCCATACATATATATGGGGATTTTCTCGCTCCAACTAGGTTTTAAAGTGAAAACTGCAGGAACTTCAAGCTGGCAGTAGGAAACACACTGAGAATCCAGAGTAATAGTTTCTCTTGCAAATATTTCCTTTGTGCTAGATGAACAAACGTCTCTCCACATGCTCAGTTCTGAGAGATACTTGTGCGTGAAAGCTGTCCTTCACCTAGCTTGTTGGGAACAGAAGTTCCTATTTAGTTGCAAACTGCACTCCGTACATATATAAGGGGAGGTACTCGTTGCAACTCGCTTTTACAGAGAAAAGTGCAGGAACTTCTAACCGGCACTAGGAAAATCACTGAGAAAACAGATTAAAAGATTCTCCTGCAACCCGATCCCATTGTGCTAGATGAACGAACGATTATCCACATGCTCATTTCACAGTGATAATTGTGTGTGAAAGCCGTCTTTCACCTAGCTTGTTAAGAACAGAAAGTTTCTTTTCACGTGCAAACTGTACTCGATACATATATATGGGAAGGTACTCGCTCCAACTCGGTTTTACAGTGAACACTGCAGGAATTTCAAACAGGCACTAGGAAACACACTGAGAAACCAGATTAAATTTTCACCTGCAACCCGTTCCCGTTTTGCTTGATGAACGATCGTGTCTCCACAAGCTCAGTTCGGAGAGATAAGTGTGTGTGAAACCGTCCTTCACCTAGATATTTGAGAACACAAAGTCTTTTCACGTTCAAATTGCAATCGTTACACATATATGGCGAGGTACTCGCTCCAACTCGTTTTTACATTGAAAAATGCAGGAACTTCAAACAGGCACTAGGAAACACACTGAGAAACCAGAGTAAAAGTTTCACCTGCAACCCGTTCCCTTTGTATTAGATGAACGATCGTCTCTGCACATGCTCATTTCTCAGAGATAAATGTGTGTGAAAGCCGTCCTTCACCTAGCTTGTTGGGAACACAAAGTTTCTTTTTTTGTGCAAACTACACTAAATACAAATATATGGAGAGTAATCTGCTCCAACTCGGTTTTACACTGAAAACTGCAGGAACTTCACACCAGCACTATGAAACACACAGAGAAACCAGAGTAAAAGTTTTCCTGCAAACCGTTCCTTTTTATAGATGAAAGAACGTCTCTACCCATGCTCTGTTCTTTGAAATAAATGTGTGTGAAAGCCGTCTTTCATTTACCTTGATGTGAACACAAAGTTTGTTTTCAGTTGCAAACTGTAATCCATAAATATACATGGGGTGGTACTCGCACCAACTCGGTTTTACAGTGAAAACTGCAGGAACTTCAAACAGGCACTAGGAAACACACTGAGAAACCAGAGTTGTTTTCCTCCAACACTTTCCCTTTGGACTACATGAATGAACGTCTCTCCACATGCTCATTTCTGAAAACTAAGTGTGTGTGAAAGCCTTCCTTCACCAATCTTGTTGGGAACACAATGTTTGTTTTCAGTTTCCAACTAAAATCCATACATATATATGGGGAGGTACTCGCTCCAAATCTGTTTTACAGTGAAAACTGCAGGCACTTCAAACCGGCACTAGGAAACTCACAGAGAAACCAGAGTAAAAGTTTCGGCTGCTACACTTTCCATTTGTGCTAGATGAACGAACGTCTCTGCACATGCTCAGTTCTCAGAGATAAGTGTTTGTGAAAGCCGTCCTTCACCTAGCTTGTTGGGAACACAAAGTTTCTTTTCAGTTGCCAACTGCACTCCATACATATATATGAGGATGTACTCGCTCTAACTCGGTTTTACAGTGAAAACTGCAGGAGCTTAAAACCGGCAAAATGAAACACACTGAGAAACCAGAATAAAAGTTTTACCTGCATCCCGTTCCTATTGTGCTAGATGAACGTACGTCTCTCCACATGCTCAGTTCTGAGAGATAAGTGTGTGTGAATTCCGTCCATCACCTAGCTTTTTGGGAACACAATGTATCTTTTCACTTGCAAACTGTACTCGTTACATGTATATGGGAAGGTACTCGCTCCAACTCGATTTTACAGAGAAAATTGCAGGAGATTCTAACCGTCACTAGGAAAAACACTGAGAAAACAGAGTAAAAATTCTCTTTCAAACCGATCCCATTGTGCTACATGAACGATTGTCTCTCCACATTCTCTGTTCTGAGATTTATTTGATTGTGAAAGCCGTCCTTCACCTAGCTTGTTGGGAACACAAAGTTTCTTTTCATGTGCAAACTGCACTCTTTAAATATATATGGGGAGGTACTCGCTCCAACTCGCTTTTCCATGAAAACTGCAGGAACTTCACACTGGCACTAGGAAACACACTGATAAACCAGAGTAAAAGTTTCTCCTGCAAAACGTTCCATTTGTGCTAGATGAAAGAACGTCTCTCCACATGCACAGTTCTTTGAGATAAATGTGTGTGAAAGCCTTCCTTCATCTACCTTGTTGGGAACAGAAATTTTCTTTTCAGTTGCAAACTGTACTCCATACATATATATTGGAAGTACTCGCTCCAACACGGTTTTACAGTGAAAATTGCAGGAACTTCAAACCGGCACTAGGAAACACACTGAGAAACCAGAGTAAAAATTTCTCTTGCAACCTGTTCCCATTGTGCTAGATGAATGAAAGTCTCTCCACATGCTCAGTTCTGAGAGAAAAGTGTGTGTTAAAGCCAGCCTTCACCTCGCTTGTTGGGAACAGAAGTTTGTTTTTCGTTGCAAACTGCACTCCATACAAATATATGGGGAGTTACTCGCTCCAACTCTGTTTTACACTGAAAACTGCAGGAACTTTAAACAGGCACTAGGAAAAACACTGAGAAACCAGAGTATTAGTTTCAACTGCAACCTGTTCCAATTGTGCTAGTTGAAAGAACGTCTTTCCACATGCTCAGTTCTGAGAGAAAAATGTGTGTTAAAGCCAACCCTCACCTAGCTTGTTGGGAACAGAAGTTTGTTTTTAGTTGCAAACTGCACTCCATACATTATATATGGGGCGGTACAAGCTCCAAATCAGTTTTACAGTGAAAAATGCAGGAAATTCAACCGGCACTAGGAAACACATTGAGAAACCAGAATAAAAATTTCTCCTACAACCTGTTCCCATTGTGCTAGATGAATCAACGTCTCTCCACATGCACAGTTCTTTGAGATAAATGTGTGTTAAAGCAATCCTTCACCTAGCTTATTGGGAACAGAATTTTGATTTTAGTTGAAAATTGCTCTCCATACATATATATGGGGATTTTCTCGCTCCAACTAGGTTTTAAAGTGAAAACTGCAGGAAATTCAAGCCAGCAGTAGGAAACACACTGAGAATCCAGAGTAATAGTTTTTCCTGCAAATATTTCCTTTGTGCTAGATGAACAAACGTCTCTCCACATGCTCAGTTCTGAGAGATAATTGTGCGTGAAAGCTGCCCTTCACCTAGCTTGTTGGGAACAGAAGTTCCTATTTAGTTGCAAACTGCACTCCGTACATATATAAGGGGAGGTAATCGTTGCAACTCGATTTTACAGAGAAAAGTGCAGGAACTTCTAACCGGCACTAGGAAACTCACTGAGAAAACAGATTAAAAGATTCTCCTGCAACCCGATCCCATTGTGCTAGATGAACGAACGATTATCCACATGCTCATTTCACAGTGATAATTGTGTGTGTAAGCCGTCTTTCACCTAGCTTGTTAAGAACAGAAAGTTTCTTTTCAAGTGCAAACTGTACTCGATACATATATATGGGAAGGTACTCGCTCCAACTCGGTTTTACAGTGAACACTGCAGGAACTTCAAACAGGCACTAGGAAACACACTGAGAAACCAGAGTAAAAGTTTCACCTGCAACCCGTTCCCTCTGTATTAGATGAACGATCGTCTCTGCACATGCTCATTTCTCAGAGATAAATGTGTGTGAAAGCCGTCCTTCACCTAGCTTGTTGGGAACACAAAGTTTCTTTCTTTGTGCAAACTGCACTAAATACAAATATATGGAGAGTTATCCGCTCCAACTCGGTTTTACACTGAAAACTGCAGGAACTTCACACCAGCACTATGAAATACACAGAAAAACCAGAGTAAAAGTTTTCCTGCAAACCGTTCCTTTTTATAGATGAAAGAACTTCTCTACCCATGCTCTTTTCTTTGAAATAAATGTGGGTGAAAGCCGTCCTTCATTTACCTTGTTGTGAACACAAATTTTGTTTTCAGTTGCAAACAGTTTTCCATAAATATACATGGGGAGGTACTCGCACCAACTCGGTTTTACAGTGAAAACTGCAGGAAATTCAAACAGGCACTAGGAAACACACTGAGAAACCAGAGTTGCTTTCCTCCAACAATTTCCCTTTGGACTACATGAATGAACGTCTGTCCACATGCTCATTTCTGAAAAATAATTGTGTGTGAAAGCTTTCCTTCACCTATCTTGTTGGGAACACAATGTTTGTTTTCAGTTTCCAACTAAAATCCATACATATATATGGGGAGGTACTCGCTCCAAATCTGTTTTACAGTGAAAACTGCAGGCACTTCAAACCGGCACTAGGAAACTCACTGAGAAACCAGAGTAAAAGTTTCGGCTGCAACACTTTCCATTTGTGCTAGATGAACGAAAGTCTCTCCACATGCTCAGTTCTCAGAGATAAGTGTGTGTGAAAGCCGTCCTTCACCTAGCTTGTTGGGAACACAAAGTTTCTTTTCAGTTGCCAACTGCACTCCATACATATATATGAGGATGTACTCGCTCTAACTCGGTTTTACAGTGAAAACTGCAGGAACTTAAAACCGGCAAAATGAAACACACTGAGAAACCAGAATAAAAGTTTTACCTGCATCCCGTTCCTATTGTGCTAGATGAACGAAAGTCTGTCCACATGTTCAGTTCTGAGAGCTAAGTGTGTGTGAATTCCGTCCATCACCTAGCTTTTTGGGAACACAATGTATCTTTTCACTTGCAAACTGTACTCGTTACATATATATGGGAAAGTACTCCCTCCAACTCGTTTTTACAGAGAAAACTGCAGGAACTTCAAACAGGCACTACAAAACACACTGAGAAACCAGAGTAAAAGGTTCACCTGCAACCCGATCCCTTTGTACTAGATGAACGAAAGTCTCTCCACATGCTTAGTTCTGAGACATGTGTGTGTGAAAGCCGACCTTCACCTATCTTGTTCGGAATGCAAACATTCTTTTTAGTAGCCAACTGCACTCCATACATATATATGGGGAAGAACTCGCTCCAACTCGGATTTACAGTGAAAACTGCAGGAATTTCACACCAGCACTACGATACACATGAGAAACCAAAGTAATAGTTTCTCTTGCAAACCGTTCCTTTGTGCTTGATGAACGAACGTATCTCCACATGCTCAGATCTGAGAGAAAAGTGTGTGTGAAAGACTTACTACACATATCTTGTTGGGAAAACAAATACTCTTTTAATTTGCAAACTGCAATCCATACATATATACGGGGCGGTTCTCGCTCCAACTCGATTTTGCAGTGAACACTTCAGGAACTTCAAACCGGCACTAGGAAACACACTGAGAAACCAGAGTTAAAAAATCACCTGCAACCCGTTCCCATTTTGCTTGATGAACGAACGTGTCTCCACAAGCTCAGTTCGGAGAGATAAGTGTGTGTGAAACCGTCCTTCACCTAGATATTTGAGAACACAAAGTCTTTTCACGTGCAAATTGCAATCGTTACACATATATGACGAGGTACTCGCTCCAACTCGTTTTTACAGTGAAAAATGCAGGAACTTCAAACAGGCACTAGGAAACACACTGAGAAACCAGAGTAAAAGTTTCACATGCAACCCGTTCCCTTTGTATTAGATGAACGATCGTCTCTGCACATGCTCATTTCTCAGAGATAAATGTGTGTGAAAGCCGTCCTTCACCTAGCTTGTTGGGAACACAAAGTTTCTTTTTTTGTGCAAACTGCACTAAATACAAATATATGGAGAGTAATCTGCTCCAACTCGGTTTTACACTGAAAACTGCAGGAACTTCACACCAGCACTATGAAACACACAGAGAAACCAGAGTAAAAGTTTTCCTGCAAACCGTTCCTTTTTATAGATGAAAGAACGTCTCTACCCATGCTCTGTTCTTTGAAATAAATGTGTGTGAAAGCCGTTTTCATTTACCTTGATGTGAACACAAAGTTTGTTTTCAGTTGCAAACTGTAATCCATAAATATACATGGGGTGGTACTCGCACCAACTCGGTTTTACAGTGAAAACTGCAGGAACTTCAAACAGGCACTAGGAAACACACTGAGAAACCAGAGTTGTTTTCCTCCAACACTTTCCCTTTGGACTACATGAATGAACGTCTCTCCACATGCTCATTTCTGAAAAATAAGTGTGTGTGAAAGCCTTCCTTCACAAATCTTGTTGGGAATACAATGTTTGTTTTCAGTTTCCAACTAAAATCCATACATATATATGGGGAGGTACTCGCTCCAAATCTGTTTTACAGTGAAAACTGCAGGCACTTCAAACCGGCACTAGGAAACTCACAGAGAAACCAGAGTAAAAGTTTCGGCTGCTACACTTTCCATTTGTGCTAGATGAACGAACGTCTCTGCACATGCTCAGTTCTCAGAGATAAGTGTTTGTTAAAGCCGTCCTTCACCTAGCTTGTTGGGAACACAAAGTTTCTTTTCAGTTGCCAACTGCACTCCATACATTTATATGAGGATGTACTCGCTCTAACTCGGTTTTACAGTGAAAACTGCAGGAGCTTAAAACCGGCAAAATGAAACACACTGAGAAACCAGAATAAAAGTTTTACCTGCATCCCGTTCCTATTGTGCTAGATGAACGTACGTCTCTCCACATGCTCAGTTCTGAGAGCTAAGTGTGTGTGAATTCCGTCCATCACCTAGCTTTTTGGGAACACAATGTATCTTTTCACTTGCAAACTGTACTCGTTACATGTATATGGGAAGGTACTCGCTCCAACTCGATTTTACAGAGAAAATTGCAGGAGATTCTAACCGTCACTAGGAAAAACACTGAGAAAACAGAGTAAAAATTCTCTTTCAAACCGATCCCATTGTGCTACATGAACGATTGTCTCTCCACATTCTCTGTTCTGAGAGTTATTTGATTGTGAAAGCCGTCCTTCACCTAGCTTGTTGGGAACACAAAGTTTCTTTTCATGTGCAAACTGCACTCTTTAAATATATATGGGGAGGTACTCGCTCCAACTCGCTTTTCCATGAAAACTGCAGGAACTTCACACTGGCACTAGGAAACACACTGATAAACCAGAGTAAAAGTTTCTCCTGCAAAACGTTCCATTTGTGCTAGATGAAAGAACGTCTCTCCACATGCACAGTTCTTTGAGATAAATGTGTGTGAAAGCCTTCCTTCATCTACCTTGTTGGGAACAGAAATTTTCTTTTCAGTTGCAAACTGTACTCCATACATATATATTGGAAGTACTCGCTCCAACACGGTTTTACAGTGAAAATTGCAGGAACTTCAAACCGGCACTAGGAAACACACTGAGAAACCAGAGTAAAAATTTCTCTTGCAACCTGTTCCCATTGTGCTAGATGAATGAAAGTCTCTCCACATGCTCAGTTCTGAGAGAAAAGTGTGTGTTAAAGCCAGCCTTCACCTCGCTTGTTGGGAACAGAAGTTTGTTTTTCGTTGCAAACTGCACTCCATACAAATATATGGGGAGTTACTCGCTCCAACTCTGTTTTACACTGAAAACTGCAGGAACTTTAAACAGGCACTAGGAAAAACACTGAGAAACCAGAGTATTAGTTTCAACTGCAACCTGTTCCAATTGTGCTAGTTGAAAGAACGTCTTTCCACATGCTCAGTTCTGAGAGAAAAATGTGTGTTAAAGCCAACCCTCACCTAGCTTGTTGGGAACAGAAGTTTGTTTTTAGTTGCAAACTGCACTCCATACATTATATATGGGGCGGTACAAGCTCCAAATCAGTTTTACAGTGAAAAATGCAGGAAATTCAACCGGCACTAGGAAACACATTGAGAAACCAGAATAAAAATTTCTCCTACAACCTGTTCCCATTGTGCTAGATGAATCAACGTCTCTCCACATGCACAGTTCTTTGAGATAAATGTGTGTTAAAGCAATCCTTCACCTAGCTTATTGGGAACAGAATTTTGATTTTAGTTGAAAATTGCTCTCCATACATATATATGGGGATTTTCTCGCTCCAACTAGGTTTTAAAGTGAAAACTGCAGGAAATTCAAGCCAGCAGTAGGAAACACACTGAGAATCCAGAGTAATAGTTTTTCCTGCAAATATTTCCTTTGTGCTAGATGAACAAACGTCTCTCCACATGCTCAGTTCTGAGAGATAATTGTGCGTGAAAGCTGCCCTTCACCTAGCTTGTTGGGAACAGAAGTTCCTATTTAGTTGCAAACTGCACTCCGTACATATATAAGGGGAGGTAATCGTTGCAACTCGATTTTACAGAGAAAAGTGCAGGAACTTCTAACCGGCACTAGGAAACTCACTGAGAAAACAGATTAAAAGATTCTCCTGCAACCCGATCCCATTGTGCTAGATGAACGAACGATTATCCACATGCTCATTTCACAGTGATAATTGTGTGTGTAAGCCGTCTTTCACCTAGCTTGTTAAGAACAGAAAGTTTCTTTTCAAGTGCAAACTGTACTCGATACATATATATGGGAAGGTACTCGCTCCAACTCGGTTTTACAGTGAACACTGCAGGAACTTCAAACAGGCACTAGGAAACACACTGAGAAACCAGAGTAAAAGTTTCACCTGCAACCCGTTCCCTCTGTATTAGATGAACGATCGTCTCTGCACATGCTCATTTCTCAGAGATAAATGTGTGTGAAAGCCGTCCTTCACCTAGCTTGTTGGGAACACAAAGTTTCTTTCTTTGTGCAAACTGCACTAAATACAAATATATGGAGAGTTATCCGCTCCAACTCGGTTTTACACTGAAAACTGCAGGAACTTCACACCAGCACTATGAAATACACAGAAAAACCAGAGTAAAAGTTTTCCTGCAAACCGTTCCTTTTTATAGATGAAAGAACTTCTCTACCCATGCTCTTTTCTTTGAAATAAATGTGGGTGAAAGCCGTCCTTCATTTACCTTGTTGTGAACACAAATTTTGTTTTCAGTTGCAAACAGTTTTCCATAAATATACATGGGGAGGTACTCGCACCAACTCGGTTTTACAGTGAAAACTGCAGGAAATTCAAACAGGCACTAGGAAACACACTGAGAAACCAGAGTTGCTTTCCTCCAACAATTTCCCTTTGGACTACATGAATGAACGTCTGTCCACATGCTCATTTCTGAAAAATAATTGTGTGTGAAAGCTTTCCTTCACCTATCTTGTTGGGAACACAATGTTTGTTTTCAGTTTCCAACTAAAATCCATACATATATATGGGGAGGTACTCGCTCCAAATCTGTTTTACAGTGAAAACTGCAGGCACTTCAAACCGGCACTAGGAAACTCACTGAGAAACCAGAGTAAAAGTTTCGGCTGCAACACTTTCCATTTGTGCTAGATGAACGAAAGTCTCTCCACATGCTCAGTTCTCAGAGATAAGTGTGTGTGAAAGCCGTCCTTCACCTAGCTTGTTGGGAACACAAAGTTTCTTTTCAGTTGCCAACTGCACTCCATACATATATATGAGGATGTACTCGCTCTAACTCGGTTTTACAGTGAAAACTGCAGGAACTTAAAACCGGCAAAATGAAACACACTGAGAAACCAGAATAAAAGTTTTACCTGCATCCCGTTCCTATTGTGCTAGATGAACGAAAGTCTGTCCACATGTTCAGTTCTGAGAGCTAAGTGTGTGTGAATTCCGTCCATCACCTAGCTTTTTGGGAACACAATGTATCTTTTCACTTGCAAACTGTACTCGTTACATATATATGGGAAAGTACTCCCTCCAACTCGTTTTTACAGAGAAAACTGCAGGAACTTCAAACAGGCACTACAAAACACACTGAGAAACCAGAGTAAAAGGTTCACCTGCAACCCGATCCCTTTGTACTAGATGAACGAAAGTCTCTCCACATGCTTAGTTCTGAGACATGTGTGTGTGAAAGCCGACCTTCACCTATCTTGTTCGGAATGCAAACATTCTTTTTAGTAGCCAACTGCACTCCATACATATATATGGGGAAGAACTCGCTCCAACTCGGATTTACAGTGAAAACTGCAGGAATTTCACACCAGCACTACGATACACATGAGAAACCAAAGTAATAGTTTCTCTTGCAAACCGTTCCTTTGTGCTTGATGAACGAACGTATCTCCACATGCTCAGATCTGAGAGAAAAGTGTGTGTGAAAGACTTACTACACATATCTTGTTGGGAAAACAAATACTCTTTTAATTTGCAAACTGCAATCCATACATATATACGGGGCGGTTCTCGCTCCAACTCGATTTTGCAGTGAACACTTCAGGAACTTCAAACCGGCACTAGGAAACACACTGAGAAACCAGAGTTAAAAAATCACCTGCAACCCGTTCCCATTTTGCTTGATGAACGAACGTGTCTCCACAAGCTCAGTTCGGAGAGATAAGTGTGTGTGAAACCGTCCTTCACCTAGATATTTGAGAACACAAAGTCTTTTCACGTGCAAATTGCAATCGTTACACATATATGACGAGGTACTCGCTCCAACTCGTTTTTACAGTGAAAAATGCAGGAACTTCAAACAGGCACTAGGAAACACACTGAGAAACCAGAGTAAAAGTTTCACCTGCAACCCGATCCCTTTGTACTAGATGAACGAACGTCTCTCCACATGCTTTGTTCTGAGAAATATGTGTGTGTGAAAGCCGAACTTAACCTAGCTCTTTGGGAACAAAAACATTCTTTTCAGTTGCCAACTGCAATCCTTATATATATATGGGGAAGTACAAACTCCAACTGGGTTTTACAGTTGAAACTGCAGGAACTTCATACCGGCACTAGGATACACATGAGAAACCAATGTAATAGTTTCTCCTGCAAACCGTTCCTTTGTGTTTTATGAACGAACGTATCTCCACATGCTCAGTTCTGAGAGAAAAGTTTGTGTGAAAGTCTTACTACACATATCTTGATGGGAAAAGAAATTTTCTTTTTATTTGCAAACTGCAATCCGTACATATATATGGGGCGGTTCTCGCTCCAACTCGGTTTTACAGTGAAAAATACAGGAACTTCAAACAGGCACTAGGAAACACACTGAGAAACCAGAGTAAAAATTTCACCTGCAACCCGTTCCCATTTTGCTTGATGAACGAACGTGTCTCCACAAGCTCAGTTTGGAGAGATAAGTGTGTGTGAAAGCCATCCTTCAACTTGCTTGTTTGGAACACAAAGTTTCTTTTCAGTTGAAAACTGCACTCCATACATATATATTGGAATGTACACCCTCCAATTCGGTTTTAAACTGAAAACTGCAGGAAATTCAAACCGGCATTAGGAAACACACTGGGAAACCAGAGTAAAATTCCTCCTGCAACAAGTTCCCTTTGGGATAGATGAACGAACGTCTCTCCGCATGCTCAGTTCTGAGAGATAAGTGTGTGTGAAAGCCGAACTTCACCTAGCTTGTTGGGAACACAAAGTTTCTTTTCAGTTGCAAACTGTACTCCATACATATATATTGGAATTACTCGCTCAAACTCGGTTTACAAGTGCAAACTGCAGGAACTTCAAACCGGCACTAGGAAACACACTGAGAAACCAGAGTAAAAGTTTCTCCTGCAAAACGTTCCATTTGTGCTAAATGAAAGAAGGTCTCTCCACATGCACAGTTCTTTGAGATAATAGTGTGTGAAAGACTTCCTTCACCTAGCTTGTTGGGAAAAGAAATTTTCTTTTCAGTTGCAAACTGTACTCCATAAATATACATGGGGAGGTACTCGCTCCAACACGGTTTTACAGTGAAAATTGCAGGGACTTCAAACCGGCACTAGGAAACACACTGAGAAACCAGAGTAAAAATTTCTCTTGCAACCTGTTCCCATTGTGCTAGATGAATGAAAGTCTCTCCACATGCTCAGTTCTGAGAGAAATGTGTGTGTTAAAGCCAGCCTTCAGCTCGCTTGTAGGGAACAAAAGTTTGTTTTTCGTTGCAAACTGCACTCCATACATATATATGGGGAGTTACTCGCTCCAACTCTCTTTTACACTGAAAACTGCAGGAACTTCAAACAGGCACTAGGAAACACACTGAGAATCCAGAGAAAATTTTCTCCTGCAAACCGTTCCCTTTGTGATAGGTGAAAGAACGCCTCTCCTCCTGCTCAGTTCTGAGGGATAATTGTGAGTGAAATCCATCCTTAACCTACCTTGTTGGGAACACAAAGTTTCTTTTTAGTTGCAAACTACACACCATATATATATATGGGGAGTTACTATCTCCAACTCAGTTTTACAGTGAAAACTGCAGGAACTTTAAACAGGCACTAGGAAAAACGCTGAGAAACCAGAGTAATAGTTTCAACTGCAACCTGTTCCAATTGTGCTAGTTGAATGAACGTCTCTCCACATGCTCAGTTCCGAGAGAAAAGTGTGTGTTAAAGCCAACCCTCACCTAGCTTGTTGGGAACAGAAGTTTGTTTTTAGTTGCAAACTGCACTCCATACATTATATATGGGGCGGAACAAGATCCAAATCAGTTTTACAGTGAAAAATGCAGGAACTTCAACCAGCAGTAGGAATCACATTGAGAAACCAGAGTAAAAATTTCTCCTACAACCTGTTCCCATTGTGCTAGATGAATCAACGTCTCTCCACATACACAGTTCTTTGAGATAAATGTGTGTTAAAGCAATCCTTCACCTAGCTTGTTGGGAACAGAAGATTGATTTTAGTTGAAAATTGCACTCCATACAAATATATGGAAATTTTCTCGCTCCAACTAGGTTTTAAAGTGAAAACTGCAGGAAATTCAAGCCGGCAGTAGGAAACACACTGAGAACCCAGAGTAATAGTTTCTCCTGCAAACATTTCCTTTGTGCTAGATGAGCAAACGTCTCTCCACATGCTCAGTTCTGAGAGATAAGTGTGCGTGAAAGCTGTCCTTCACCTAACTTGTTGGGAACAGAAGTTCCTATTTAGTTGCAAACTGCACTCCATACATATATAAGAGTAGGTACTCGTTGAAACTCGATTTTACAGAGAAAAATGCAGGAATTTCTAACCGGCACTAGGAAAATCACTGAAAAACCACAGTAAAAGTTCCACCTGCAACCCTTTCCCTTTTTATTAGATGAACGATCGTCTCTGCACAAGCTCAGTTCTCAGAGATAAATGTGTGTGAAAGCCGTCCTTCACCTAGCTTGTTGGGAACACAAAGTTTCTTTTTTCTGCAAACTGCACTAAATACAAATATATGGAGAGTTATCCGCTCCATCTCGGTTTTAAACTGAAAACTGCAGGAAATTCACACCAGCACTATGAAACACACAGAGAAACCAGAGTAAAATTTTTTCCTGCAATCCGTTCCATTTGATAGATGAAAGAACGTCTCTACCCATGCTCTGTTCTTTGAAATAAATGTGTGTGAAAGCCGTCCTTCATTTACCTTGTTGTGAACACAAAGTTTGTTTTCAGTTGCAAACTGTATTCCATAAATATACATGGGGTGGTACTCGCACCAACTCGGTTTTACAGTGAAAACTGCAGGAACTTCAAACAGGCACTAGGAAACACACTGAGAAACCAGAGTTGTTTTCCTCCAACACTTTCCCTTTGGACTACATGAAAGAACGTCTCTCCACATGCTCATTTCTGAAAAATAAGTGTGTGTGAAAGCCTTCCTTCACCAATCTTGTTGGGAACACAATGTTTGTATTCAGTATCCAACTAAAATCCATACATATATATGGGGAGGTACTCGCTCCAAATCTGTTTTACAGTGAAAACTGCAGGAACTTCAAACCGGCACTAGGAAACTCACTGAGAAACCACAGTAAAAGTTTCGGGTGCAACACTTTCCATTTGTGATAGATGAACGAACGTCTCTCCACATGCTAAGTTCTGAGAGATAAGTGTGTGTGAAACCGTCCTTCACCTAGATTTTTGAGAACACAAAGTTTCTTTTCACGTGCAAATTACAATCGTAACATATATATGGCGAGCTACTCGCTCCGACTCGTTATTACAGTGAAAACTGCAGGAACTTCACACCAGCCCTATGAAACACCCAGATAAAACAGAGTAAAAGTTTTTCCTGCAAACCGTTCCATTTGATAAATGAAAGAACGTCTCTACCCATGCTCTGTTCTTTGAAATAAATGTGCGTGAAAGCCGTCCTTCATTTACCTTGTTGTGAACACAAAGTTTGTTTTCAGTTGCAAACTGTATTCCATAAATATACATGGGGTGGTACTCGCACCAACTCGGTTTTACAGTGAAAACTGCAGGAACTTCAAACAGGCACTAGGAAACACACTGAGAAACCGGAGTTGTTTTCCTCCAACACTTTCCCTTTGGTCTACATGAATGAACGTCTCTCCACATGCTCATTTCTGAAAAATAAGTGTGTGTGAAAGCATTCCTTCACCAATCTTGTTGGGAACACAATGTTTGTATTCAGTATCCAATTAAATCCATACATATATATGGGGAGGTACTCGCTCCAAATCTGTTTTACAGTGAAAACTGCAGGAACTTCAAACCGGCACTAGGAAACTCACTGAGAAACCACAGTAAAAGTTTCGGCTGCAACAATTTCCAATTGTGCTAGATGAACGAACGTCTCTCCACATGCTAAGTTCTGAGAGATTAGTGTGAGTGAAACCGTCCTTCACCTAGATTTTTGAGAACACAAAGTTTCTTTTCACGTGCAAATTGCAATCGTAACATATATATGGCGAGCTACTCGCTCCGACTCGTTTTTACAGTGAAAAATGCAGGAACTTCACACCAGCACTATGAAACACCCAGAGAAAACAGAGTAAAAGTTTTTCCTGCAAACCGTTCCATTTGATAAATGAAAGAACGTCTCTACCCATGCTCTGTTCTGTGAAATAAATGTGTGTGAAAGCCGTCCTTCATTTACCTTGTTGTGAACACAAAGTTTGTTTTCAGTTACAAAGCGTATTCCATAAATATACATGGGGTGGTACTCGCACCAACCCGGTTTTACAGTGAAAACTGCAGGAACTTCAAACAGGCACCAGGAAACACACTGAGAAACCAGAGTAAAAGTTTCACCTGCAACCCGATCCCTTTGTACTAGATGAACGAACGTCTCTCCACATACTTAGTTCTGAGAAATATGTGTGTGTGAAAGCCGAACTTAACCTAGCTCTTTGGGAACAAAAACATTCTTTTCAGTTGCCAACTGCACTCCATATATATATATGGGGAAGTACAAGATCCAACTGGGTTTTACAGTTGAAACTGCAGGAACTTCATACCGGCACTAGGATACACATGAGAAACCAATGTAATAGTTTCTCCTGCAAACCGTTCCTTTGTGTTTTATAAACGAACGTATCTCCACATGCTCAGTTCTGAGAGAAAAGTTTGTGTGAAAGTCTTACTACACATATCTTGATGGGAAAAGAAATTTTCTTTTTATTTGCAAACTGCAATCCGTACATATATATGGGGCGGTTCTCGCTCCAACTCGGTTTTACAGTGAAAAATACAGGAACTTCAAACAGGCACTAGGAAACACACTGAGAAACCAGAGTAAAAATTTCACCTGCAACCCGTTCCCATTTTGCTTGATGAACGAACGTGTCTCCACAAGCTCAGTTTGGAGAGATAAGTGTGTGTGAAAGCCATCCTTCAACTTGCTTGTTTGGAACACAAAGTTTCTTTTCAGTTGAAAACTGCACTCCATACATATATATGGGAATGTACACCCTCCAATTCGGTTTTAAACTGAAAACTGCAGGAAATTCAAACCGGCATTAGGAAACACACTGGGAAACCAGAGTAAAATTCCTCCTGCAACAAGTTCCCTTTGGGATAGATGAACGAACGTCTCTCCACATGCTCAGTTCTGAGAGATAAGTGTGTGTGAAAGCCGAACTTCACCTAGCTTGTTGGGAACACAAAGTTTCTTTTCAGTTGCAAACTGTACTCCATACATATATATTGGAATTACTCGCTCAAACTCGGTTTACAAGTGCAAACTGCAGGAACTTCAAACCGGCACTAGGAAACACACTGAGAAACCAGAGTAAAAGTTTCTCCTGCAAAACGTTCCATTTGTGCTAAATGAAAGAAGGTCTCTCCACATGCACAGTTCTTTGAGATAATAGTGTGTGAAAGCCTTCCTTCACCTAGCTTGTTGGGAAAAGAAATTTTCTTTTCAGTTGCAAACTGTACTCCATAAATATACATGGGGAGGTACTCGCTCCAACACGGTTTTACAGTGAAAATTGCAGGGACTTCAAACCGGCACTAGGAAACACACTGAGAAACCAGAGTAAAAATTTCTCTTGCAACCTGTTCCCATTGTGCTAGATGAATGAAAGTCTCTCCACATGCTCAGTTCTGAGAGAAATGTGTGTGTTAAAGCCAGCCTTCAGCTCGCTTGTAGGGAACAAAAGTTTGTTTTTCGTTGCAAACTGCACTCCATACATATATATGGGGAGTTACTCGCTCCAACTCTCTTTTACACTGAAAACTGCAGGAACTTCAAACAGGCACTAGGAAACACACTGAGAATCCAGAGAAAATTTTCTCCTGCAAACCGTTCCCTTTGTGATAGGTGAAAGAACGCCTCTCCTCCTGCTCAGTTCTGAGGGATAATTGTGAGTGAAATCCATCCTTAACCTACCTTGTTGGGAACACAAAGTTTCTTTTTAGTTGCAAACTACACACCATATATATATATGGGGAGTTACTATCTCCAACTCAGTTTTACAGTGAAAACTGCAGGAACTTTAAACAGGCACTAGGAAAAACGCTGAGAAACCAGAGTAATAGTTTCAACTGCAACCTGTTCCAATTGTGCTAGTTGAATGAACGTCTCTCCACATGCTCAGTTCCGAGAGAAAAGTGTGTGTTAAAGCCAACCCTCACCTAGCTTGTTGGGAACAGAAGTTTGTTTTTAGTTGCAAACTGCACTCCATACATTATATATGGGGCGGAACAAGATCCAAATCAGTTTTACAGTGAAAAATGCAGGAACTTCAACCAGCAGTAGGAATCACATTGAGAAACCAGAGTAAAAATTTCTCCTACAACCTGTTCCCATTGTGCTAGATGAATCAACGTCTCTCCACATACACAGTTCTTTGAGATAAATGTGTGTTAAAGCAATCCTTCACCTAGCTTGTTGGGAACAGAAGATTGATTTTAGTTGAAAATTGCACTCCATACAAATATATGGAAATTTTCTCGCTCCAACTAGGTTTTAAAGTGAAAACTGCAGGAACTTCAAGCCGGCAGTAGGAAACACACTGAGAACCCAGAGTAATAGTTTCTCCTGCAAACATTTCCTTTGTGCTAGATGAGCAAACGTCTCTCCACATGCTCAGTTCTGAGAGATAAGTGTGCGTGAAAGCTGTCCTTCACCTAACTTGTTGGGAACAGAAGTTCCTATTTAGTTGCAAACTGCACTCCATACATATATAAGAGTAGGTACTCGTTGAAACTCGATTTTACAGAGAAAAATGCAGGAATTTCTAACCGGCACTAGGAAAATCACTGAAAAACCACAGTAAAAGTTTCACCTGCAACCCTTTCCCTTTTTATTAGATGAACGATCGTCTCTGCACAAGCTCAGTTCTCAGAGATAAATGTGTGTGAAAGCCGTCCTTCACCTAGCTTGTTGGGAACACAAAGTTTCTTTTTTCTGCAAACTGCACTAAATACAAATATATGGAGAGTTATCCGCTCCATCTCGGTTTTAAACTGAAAACTGCAGGAAATTCACACCAGCACTATGAAACACACAGAGAAACCAGAGTAAAATTTTTTCCGGCAATCCGTTCCATTTGATAGATGAAAGAACGTCTCTACCCATGCTCTGTTCTTTGAAATAAATGTGTGTGAAAGCCGTCCTTCATTTACCTTGTTGTGAACACAAAGTTTGTTTTCAGTTGCAAACTGTATTCCATAAATATACATGGGGTGGTACTCGCACCAACTCGGTTTTACAGTGAAAACTGCAGGAACTTCAAACAGGCACTAGGAAACACACTGAGAAACCAGAGTTGTTTTCCTCCAACACTTTCCCTTTGGACTACATGAATGAACGTCTCTCCACATGCTCATTTCTGAAAAATAAGTGTGTGTGAAAGACTTCCTTCACCAATCTTGTTGGGAACACAATGTTTGTTTTCAGTTTCCAACTAAAATCCATACATATATATGGGGAGGTACTCGCTCCAAATCTGTTTTACAGTGAAAACTGCAGGAACTTCAAACCGGCACTAGGAAACTCACTGAGAAACCACAGAAAAAGTTTCGGCTGCAACACTTTCCATTTGTGATAGATGAACGAACGTCTCTCCACATGCTAAGTTCTGAGAGATAAGTGTGTGTGAAACCGTTCTTCACCTAGATTTTTGAGAACACAAAGTTTCTTTTCACGTGCAAATTACAATCGTAACATATATATGGCGAGCTACTCGCTCCGACTCGTTATTACAGTGAAAACTGCAGGAACTTCACACCAGCCCTATGAAACACCCAGATAAAACAGAGTAAAAGTTTTTCCTGCAAACCGTTCCATTTGATAAATGAAAGAACGTCTCTACCCATGCTCTGTTCTTTGAAATAAATGTGCGTGAAAGCCGTCCTTCATTTACCTTGTTGTGAACACAAAGTTTGTTTACAGTTGCAAACTGTATTCCATAAATATACATGGGGTGGTACTCGCACCAACTCGGTTTTACAGTGAAAACTGCAGGAACTTCAAACAGGCACTAGGAAACACACTGAGAAACCGGAGTTGTTTTCCTCCAACACTTTCCCTTTGGTCTACATGAATGAACGTCTCTCCACATGCTCATTTCTGAAAAATAAGTGTGTGTGAAAGCATTCCTTCACCAATCTTGTTGGGAACACAATGTTTGTATTCAGTATCCAATTAAATCCATACATATATATGGGGAGGTACTCGCTCCAAATCTGTTTTACAGTGAAAACTGCAGGAACTTCAAACCGGCACTAGGAAACTCACTGAGAAACCACAGTAAAAGTTTCGGCTGCAACAATTTCCAATTGTGCTAGATGAACGAACGTCTCTCCACATGCTAAGTTCTGAGAGATTAGTGTGAGTGAAACCGTCCTTCACCTAGATTTTTGAGAACACAAAGTTTCTTTTCACGTGCAAATTGCAATCGTAACATATATATGGCGAGCTACTCGCTCCGACTCGTTTTTACAGTGAAAAATACAGGAACTTCACACCAGCACTATGAAACACCCAGAGAAAACAGAGTAAAAGTTTTTCCTGCAAACCGTTCCATTTGATAAATGAAAGAACGTCTCTACCCATGCTCTGTTCTGTGAAATAAATGTGTGTGAAAGCCGTCCTTCATTTACCTTGTTGTGAACACAAAGTTTGTTTTCAGTTGCAAAGCGTATTCCATAAATATACATGGGGTGGTACTCGCACCAACCCGGTTTTACAGTGAAAACTGCAGGAACTTCAAACAGGCACCAGGAAACACACTGAGAAACCAGAGTAAAAGTTTCACCTGCAACCCGATCCCTTTGTACTAGATGAACGAACGTCTCTCCACATGCTTAGTTCTGAGAAATATGTGTGTGTGAAAGCCGAACTTAACCTAGCTCTTTGGGAACAAAAACATTCTTTTCAGTTGCCAACTGCACTCCATATATATATATGGGGAAGTACAAGCTCCAACTGGGTTTTACAGTTGAAACTGCAGGAACTTCATACCGGCACTAGGATACACATGAGAAACCAATGTAATAGTTTCTCCTGCAAACCGTTCCTTTGTGTTTTATGAACGAACGTATCTCCACATGCTCAGTTCTGAGAGAAAAGTTTGTGTGAAAGTCTTACTACACATATCTTGATGGGAAAAGAAATTTTCTTTTTATTTGCAAACTGCAATCCATACATATATATGGGGCGGTTCTCGCTCCAACTCGGTTTTACAGTGAAAAATACAGGAACTTCAAACAGGCACTAGGAAACACACTGAGAAACCAGAGTAAAAATTTCACCTGCAACCCGTTCCCATTTTGCTTGATGAACGAACGTGTCTCCACAAGCTCAGTTTGGAGAGATAAGTGTGTGTGAAAGCCATCCTTCAACTTGCTTGTTTGGAACACAAAGTTTCTTTTCAGTTGAAAACTGCACTCCATACATATATATTGGAATGTACACCCTCCAATTCGGTTTTAAACTGAAAACTGCAGGAAATTCAAACTGGCATTAGGAAACACACTGGGAAACCAGAGTAAAATTCCTCCTGCAACAAGTTCCCTTTGGGATAGATGAACGAACGTCTCTCCGCATGCTCAGTTCTGAGAGATAAGTGTGTGTGAAAGCCGAACTTCACCTAGCTTGTTGGGAACACAAAGTTTCTTTTCAGATGCAAACTGTACTCCATACATATATATTGGAATTACTCGCTCAAACTCGGTTTACAAGTGCAAACTGCAGGAACTTCAAACCGGCACTAGGAAACACACTGAGAAACCAGAGTAAAAGTTTCTCCTGCAAAACGTTCCATTTGTGCTAAATGAAAGAAGGTCTCTCCACATGCACAGTTCTTTGAGATAATAGTGTGTGAAAGCCTTCCTTCACCTAGCTTGTTGGGAAAAGAAATTTTCTTTTCAGTTGCAAACTGTACTCCATAAATATACATGGGGAGGTACTCGCTCCAACACGGTTTTACAGTGAAAATTGCAGGGACTTCAAACCGGCACTAGGAAACACACTGAGAAACCAGAGTAAAAATTTCTCTTGCAACCTGTTCCCATTGTGCTAGATGAATGAAAGTCTCTCCACATGCTCAGTTCTGAGAGAAATGTGTGTGTTAAAGCCAGCCTTCAGCTCGCTTGTAGGGAACAAAAGTTTGTTTTTCGTTGCAAACTGCACTCCATACATATATATGGGGAGTTACTCGCTCCAACTCTCTTTTACACTGAAAACTGCAGGAACTTCAAACAGGCACTAGGAAACACACTGAGAATCCAGAGAAAATTTTCTCCTGCAAACCGTTCCCTTTGTGATAGGTGAAAGAACGCCTCTCCTCCTGCTCAGTTCTGAGGGATAATTGTGAGTGAAATCCATCCTTAACCTACCTTGTTGGGAACACAAAGTTTCTTTTTAGTTGCAAACTACACACCATATATATATATGGGGAGTTACTATCTCCAACTCAGTTTTACAGTGAAAACTGCAGGAACTTTAAACAGGCACTAGGAAAAACGCTGAGAAACCAGAGTAATAGTTTCAACTGCAACCTGTTCCAATTGTGCTAGTTGAATGAACGTCTCTCCACATGCTCAGTTCCGAGAGAAAAGTGTGTGTTAAAGCCAACCCTCACCTAGCTTGTTGGGAACAGAAGTTTGTTTTTAGTTGCAAACTGCACTCCATACATTATATATGGGGTGGAACAAGATCCAAATCAGTTTTACAGTGAAAAATGCAGGAACTTCAACCAGCAGTAGGAATCACATTGAGAAACCAGAGTAAAAATTTCTCCTACAACCTGTTCCCATTGTGCTAGATGAATCAACGTCTCTCCACATACACAGTTCTTTGAGATAAATGTGTGTTAAAGCAATCCTTCACCTAGCTTGTTGGGAACAGAAGATTGATTTTAGTTGAAAATTGCACTCCATACAAATATATGGAAATTTTCTCGCTCCAACTAGGTTTTAAAGTGAAAACTGCAGGAACTTCAAGCCGGCAGTAGGAAACACACTGAGAACCCAGAGTAATAGTTTCTCCTGCAAACATTTCCTTTGTGCTAGATGAGCAAACGTCTCTCCACATGCTCAGTTCTGAGAGATAAGTGTGCGTGAAAGCTGTCCTTCACCTAACTTGTTGGGAACAGAAGTTCCTATTTAGTTGCAAACTGCACTCCATACATATATAAGAGTAGGTACTCGTTGAAACTCGATTTTACAGAGAAAAATGCAGGAATTTCTAACCGGCACTAGGAAAATCACTGAAAAACCACAGTAAAAGTTTCACCTGCAACCCTTTCCCTTTTTATTAGATGAACGATCGTCTCTGCACAAGCTCAGTTCTCAGAGATAAATGTGTGTGAAAGCCGTCCTTCACCTAGCTTGTTGGGAACACAAAGTTTCTTTTTTGTGCAAACTGCACTAAATACAAATATATGGAGAGTTATCCGCTCCATCTCGGTTTTAAACTGAAAACTGCAGGAAATTCACACCAGCACTATGAAACACACAGAGAAACCAGAGTAAAATTTTTTCCTGCAATCCGTTCCATTTGATAGATGAAAGAACGTCTCTACCCATGCTCTGTTCTTTGAAATAAATGTGTGTGAAAGCCGTCCTTCATTTACCTTGTTGTGAACACAAAGTTTGTTTTCAGTTGCAAACTGTATTCCATAAATATACATGGGGTGGTACTCGCACCAACTCGGTTTTACAGTGAAAACTGCAGGAACTTCAAACAGGCACTAGGAAACACACTGAGAAACCAGAGTTGTTTTCCTCCAACACTTTCCCTTTGGACTACATGAATGAACGTCTCTCCACATGCTCATTTCTGAAAAATAAGTGTGTGTGAAAGCCTTCCTTCACCAATCTTGTTGGGAACACAATGTTTGTATTCAGTATCCAACTAAAATCCATACATATATATGGGGAGGTACTCGCTCCAAATCTGGTTTACAGTGAAAACTGCAGGAACTTCAAACCGGCACTAGGAAACTCACTGAGAAACCACAGTAAAAGTTTCGGCTGCAACACTTTCCATTTGTGATAGATGAACGAACGTATCTCCACATGCTAAGTTCTGAGAGATAAGTGTGTGTGAAACCGTCCTTCACCTAGATTTTTGAGAACACAAAGTTTCTTATCACGTGCAAATTACAATCGTAACATATATATGGCGAGCTACTCGCTCCGACTCGTTATTACAGTGAAAACTTCAGGAACTTCACACCAGCCCTATGAAACACCCAGATAAAACAGAGTAAAAGTTTTTCATGCAAACCGTTCCATTTGATAAATGAAAGAACGTCTCTACCCATGCTCTGTTCTTTGAAATAAATGTGCGTGAAAGCCGTCCTTCATTTACCTTGTTGTGAACACAAAGTTTGTTTACAGTTGCAAACTGTATTCCATAAATATACATGGGGTGGTACTCGCACCAACTCGGTTTTACAGTGAAAACTGCAGGAACTTCAAACAGGCACTAGGAAACACACTGAGAAACCAGAGTTGTTTTCCTCCAACACTTTCCCTTTGGACTACATGAATGAACGTCTCTCCACATGCTCATTTCTGAAAAATAAGTGTGTGTGAAAGCCTTCCTTCACCAATCTTGTTGGGAACACAATGTTTGTATTCAGTATCCAATTAAATCCATACATATATATGGGGAGGTACTCGCTCCAAATCTGTTTTACAGTGAAAACTGCAGGAACTTCAAACCGGCACTAGGAAACTCACTGAGAAACCACAGTAAAAGTTTCGGCTGCAACACTTTCCATTTGTGATAGATGAACGAACGTCTCTCCACATGCTAAGTTCTGAGAGATAAGTGTGTGTGAAACCGTCCTTCACCTAGATTTTTGAGAACACAAAGTTTCTTTTCACGTGCAAATTACAATCGTAACATATATATGGCGAGCTACTCGCTCCGACTCGTTATTACAGTGAAAACTGCAGGAACTTCACACCAGCCCTATGAAACACCCAGATAAAACAGAGTAAAAGTTTTTCCTGCAAACCGTTCCATTTGATAAATGAAAGAACGTCTCTACCCATGCTCTGTTCTTTGAAATAAATGTGCGTGAAAGCCGTCCTTCATTTACCTTGTTGTGAACACAAAGTTTGTTTTCAGTTGCAAACTGTATTCCATAAATATACATGGGGTGGTACTCGCACCAACTCGGTTTTACAGTGAAAACTGCAGGAACTTCAAACAGGCACTAGGAAACACACTGAGAAACCGGAGTTGTTTTCCTCCAACACTTTCCCTTTGGTCTACATGAATGAACGTCTCTCCACATGCTCATTTCTGAAAAATAAGTGTGTGTGAAAGCATTCCTTCACCAATCTTGTTGGGAACACAATGTTTGTATTCAGTATCCAATTAAATCCATACATATATATGGGGAGGTACTCGCTCCAAATCTGTTTTACAGTGAAAACTGCAGGAACTTCAAACCGGCACTAGGAAACTCACTGAGAAACCACAGTAAAAGTTTCGGCTGCAACAATTTCCAATTGTGCTAGATGAACGAACGTCTCTCCACATGCTAAGTTCTGAGAGATTAGTGTGAGTGAAACCGTCCTTCACCTAGATTTTTGAGAACACAATGTTTCTTTTCACGTGCAAATTGCAATCGTAACATATATATGGCGAGCTACTCGCTCCGACTCGTTTTTACAGTGAAAAATGCAGGAACTTCACACCAGCACTATGAAACACCCAGAGAAAACAGAGTAAAAGTTTTTCCTGCAAACCGTTCCATTTGATAAATGAAAGAACGTCTCTACCCATGCTCTGTTCTGTGAAATAAATGTGTGTGAAAGCCGTCCTTCATTTACCTTGTTGTGAACACAAAGTTTGTTTTCAGTTGCAAAGCGTATTCCATAAATATACATGGGGTGGTACTCGCACCAACCCGGTTTTACAGTGAAAACTGCAGGAACTTCAAACAGGCACCAGGAAACACACTGAGAAACCAGAGTAAAAGTTTCACCTGCAACCCGATCCCTTTGTACTAGATGAACGAACGTCTCTCCACATACTTAGTTCTGAGAAATATGTGTGTGTGAAAGCCGAACTTAACCTAGCTCTTTGGGAACAAAAACATTCTTTTCAGTTGCCAACTGCACTCCATATATATATATGGGGAAGTACAAGCTCCAACTGGGTTTTACAGTTGAAACTGCAGGAACTTCATACCGGCACTAGGATACACATGAGAAACCAATGTAATAGTTTCTCCTGCAAACCGTTCCTTTGTGTTTTATGAACGAACGTATCTCCACATGCTCAGTTCTGAGAGAAAAGTTTGTGTGAAAGTCTTACTACACATATCTTGATGGGAAAAGAAATTTTCTTTTTATTTGCAAACTGCAATCCGTACATATATATGGGGCGGTTCTCGCTCCAACTCGGTTTTACAGTGAAAAATACAGGAACTTCAAACAGGCACTAGGAAACACACTGAGAAACCAGAGTAAAACTTTCACCTGCAACCCGTTCCCATTTTGCTTGATGAACGAAAGTGTCTCCACAAGCTCAGTTTGGAGAGATAAGTGTGTGTGAAAGCCATCCTTCAACTTGCTTGTTTGGAACACAAAGTTTCTTTTCAGTTGAAAACTGCACTCCATACATATATATGGGAATGTACACCCTCCAATTCGGTTTTAAACTGAAAACTGCAGGAAATTCAAACCGGCATTAGGAAACACACTGGGAAACCAGAGTAAAATTCCTCCTGCAACAAGTTCCCTTTGGGATAGATGAACGAACGTCTCTCCGCATGCTCAGTTCTGAGAGATAAGTGTGTGTGAAAGCCGAACTTCACCTAGCTTGTTGGGAACACAAAGTTTCTTTTCAGTTGCAAACTGTACTCCATAAATATACATGGGGAGGTACTCGCTCCAACACGGTTTTACAGTGAAAATTGCAGGGACTTCAAACCGGCACTAGGAAACACACTGAGAAACCAGAGTAAAAATTTCTCTTGCAACCTGTTCCCATTGTGCTAGATGAATGAAAGTCTCTCCACATGCTCAGTTCTGAGAGAAATGTGTGTGTTAAAGCTAGCCTTCAGCTCGCTTGTAGGGAACAAAAGTTTGTTTTTCGTTGCAAACTGCACTCCATACATATATATGGGGAGTTACTCGCTCCAACTCTCTTTTACACTGAAAACTGCAGGAACTTCAAACAGGCACTAGGAAACACACTGAGAATCCAGAGAAAATTTTCTCCTGCAAACCGTTCCCTTTGTGATAGGTGAAAGAACGCCTCTCCTCCTGCTCAGTTCTGAGGGATAATTGTGAGTGAAATCCATCCTTAACCTACCTTGTTGGGAACACAAAGTTTCTTTTTAGTTGCAAACTACACACCATATATATATATGGGGAGTTACTATCTCCAACTCAGTTTTACAGTGAAAACTGCAGGAACTTTAAACAGGCACTAGGAAAAACGCTGAGAAACCAGAGTAATAGTTTCAACTGCAACCTGTTCCAATTGTGCTAGTTGAATGAACGTCTCTCCACATGCTCAGTTCCGAGAGAAAAGTGTGTGTTAAAGCCAACCCTCACCTAGCTTGTTGGGAACAGAAGTTTGTTTTTAGTTGCAAACTGCACTCCATACATTATATATGGGGCGGAACAAGATCCAAATCAGTTTTACAGTGAAAAATGCAGGAACTTCAACCAGCAGTAGGAATCACATTGAGAAACCAGAGTAAAAATTTCTCCTACAACCTGTTCCCATTGTGCTAGATGAATCAACGTCTCTCCACATACACAGTTCTTTGAGATAAATGTGTGTTAAAGCCATCCTTCACCTAGCTTGTTGGGAACAGAAGATTGATTTTAGTTGAAAATTGCACTCCATACAAATATATGGAAATTTTCTCGCTCCAACTAGGTTTTAAAGTGAAAACTGCAGGAACTTCAAGCCGGCAGTAGGAAACACACTGAGAACCCAGAGTAATAGTTTCTCCTGCAAACATTTCCTTTGTGCTAGATGAGCAAACGTCTCTCCACATGCTCAGTTCTGAGAGATAAGTGTGCGTGAAAGCTGTCCTTCACCTAACTTGTTGGGAACAGAAGTTCCTATTTAGTTGCAAACTGCACTCCATACATATATAAGAGTAGGTACTCGTTGAAACTCGATTTTACAGAGAAAAATGCAGGAATTTCTAACCGGCACTAGGAAAATCACTGAAAAACCACAGTAAAAGTTTCACCTGCAACCCTTTCCCTTTTTATTAGATGAACGATCGTCTCTGCACAAGCTCAGTTCTCAGAGATAAATGTGTGTGAAAGCCGTCCTTCACCTAGCTTGTTGGGAACACAAAGTTTCTTTTTTGTGCAAACTGCACTAAATACAAATATATGGAGAGTTATCCGCTCCATCTCGGTTTTAAACTGAAAACTGCAGGAAATTCACACCAGCACTATGAAACACACAGAGAAACCAGAGTAAAATATTTTCCTGCAATCCGTTCCATTTGATAGATGAAAGAACGTCTCTACCCATGCTCTGTTCTTTGAAATAAATGTGTGTGAAAGCCGTCCTTCATTTACCTTGTTGTGAACACAAAGTTTGTTTTCAGTTGCAAACTGTATTCCATAAATATACATGGGGTGGTACTCGCACCAACTCGGTTTTACAGTGAAAACTGCAGGAACTTCAAACAGGCACTAGGAAACACACTGAGAAACCGGAGTTGTTTTCCTCCAACACTTTCCCTTTGGTCTACATGAATGAACGTCTCTCCACATGCTCATTTCTGAAAAATAAGTGTGTGTGAAAGCATTCCTTCACCAATCTTGTTGGGAACACAATGTTTGTATTCAGTATCCAATTAAATCCATACATATATATGGGGAGGTACTCGCTCCAAATCTGTTTTACAGTGAAAACTGCAGGAACTTCAAACCGGCACTAGGAAACTCACTGAGAAACCACAGTAAAAGTTTCGGGTGCAACACTTTCCATTTGTGATAGATGAACGAACGTCTCTCCACATGCTAAGTTCTGAGAGATAAGTGTGTGTGAAACCGTCCTTCACCTAGATTTTTGAGAACACAAAGTTTCTTTTCACGTGCAAATTGCAATCGTAACATATATATGGCGAGCTACTCGCTCCGACTCGTTTTTACAGTGAAAAATGCAGGAACTTCACACCAGCACTATGAAACACCCAGATAAAACAGAGTAAAAGTTTTTCCTGCAAACCGTTCCATTTGATAAATGAAAGAACGTCTCTACCCATGCTCTGTTCTGTGAAATAAATGTGTGTGAAAGCCGTCCTTCATTTACCTTGTTGTGAACACAAAGTTTGTTTTCAGTTGCAAACTGTATTCCATAAATATACATGGGGTGGTACTCGCACCAACTCGGTTTTACAGTGAAAACTGCAGGAACTTCAAACAGGCACTAGGAAACACACTGAGAAACCGGAGTTGTTTTCCTCCAACACTTTCCCTTTGGTCTACATGAATGAACGTCTCTCCACATGCTCATTTCTGAAAAATAAGTGTGTGTGAAAGCATTCCTTCACCAATCTTGTTGGGAACACAATGTTTGTATTCAGTATCCAATTAAATCCATACATATATATGGGGAGGTACTCGCTCCAAATCTGTTTTACAGTGAAAACTGCAGGAACTTCAAACCGGCACTAGGAAACTCACTGAGAAACCACAGTAAAAGTTTCGGCTGCAACAATTTCCAATTGTGCTAGATGAACGAACGTCTCTCCACATGCTAAGTTCTGAGAGATTAGTGTGAGTGAAACCGTCCTTCACCTAGATTTTTGAGAACACAATGTTTCTTTTCACGTGCAAATTGCAATCGTAACATATATATGGCGAGCTACTCGCTCCGACTCGTTTTTACAGTGAAAAATGCAGGAACTTCACACCAGCACTATGAAACACCCAGAGAAAACAGAGTAAAAGTTTTTCCTGCAAACCGTTCCATTTGATAAATGAAAGAACGTCTCTACCCATGCTCTGTTCTGTGAAATAAATGTGTGTGAAAGCCGTCCTTCATTTACCTTGTTGTGAACACAAAGTTTGTTTTCAGTTGCAAAGCGTATTCCATAAATATACATGGGGTGGTACTCGCACCAACCCGGTTTTACAGTGAAAACTGCAGGAACTTCAAACAGGCACCAGGAAACACACTGAGAAACCAGAGTAAAAGTTTCACCTGCAACCCGATCCCTTTGTACTAGATGAACGAACGTCTCTCCACATGCTTAGTTCTGAGAAATATGTGTGTGTGAAAGCCGAACTTAACCTAGCTCTTTGGGAACAAAAACATTCTTTTCAGTTGCCAACTGCACTCCATATATATATATGGGGAAGTACAAGCTCCAACTGGGTTTTACAGTTGAAACTGCAGGAACTTCATACCGGCACTAGGATACACATGAGAAACCAATGTAATAGTTTCTCCTGCAAACCGTTCCTTTGTGTTTTATGAACGAACGTATCTCCACATGCTCAGTTCTGAGAGAAAAGTTTGTGTGAAAGTCTTACTACACATATCTTGATGGGAAAAGAAATTTTCTTTTTATTTGCAAACTGCAATCCGTACATATATATGGGGCGGTTCTCGCTCCAACCCGGTTTTACAGTGAAAAATACAGGAACTTCAAACAGGCACTAGGAAACACACTGAGAAACCAGAGTAAAAATTTCACCTGCAACCCGTTCCCATTTTGCTTGATGAACGAACGTGTCTCCACAAGCTCAGTTTGGAGAGATAAGTGTGTGTGAAAGCCATCCTTCAACTTGCTTGTTTGGAACACAAAGTTTCTTTTCAGTTGAAAACTGCACTCCATACATATATATGGGAATGTACACCCTCCAATTCGGTTTTAAACTGAAAACTGCAGGAAATTCAAACCGGCATTAGGAAACACACTGGGAAACCAGAGTAAAATTCCTCCTGCAACAAGTTCCCTTTGGGATAGATGAACGAACGTCTCTCCGCATGCTCAGTTCTGAGAGATAAGTGTGTGTGAAAGCCGAACTTCACCTAGCTTGTTGGGAACACAAAGTTTCTTTTCAGTTGCAAACTGTACTCCATAAATATACATGGGGAGGTACTCGCTCCAACACGGTTTTACAGTGAAAATTGCAGGGACTTCAAACCGGCACTAGGAAACACACTGAGAAACCAGAGTAAAAATTTCTCTTGCAACCTGTTCCCATTGTGCTAGATGAATGAAAGTCTCTCCACATGCTCAGTTCTGAGAGAAATGTGTGTGTTAAAGCCAGCCTTCAGCTCGCTTGTAGGGAACAAAAGTTTGTTTTTCGTTGCAAACTGCACTCCATACATATATATGGGGAGTTACTCGCTCCAACTCTCTTTTACACTGAAAACTGCAGGAACTTCAAACAGGCACTAGGAAACACACTGAGAATCCAGAGAAAATTTTCTCCTGCAAACCGTTCCCTTTGTGATAGGTGAAAGAACGCCTCTCCTCCTGCTCAGTTCTGAGGGATAATTGTGAGTGAAATCCATCCTTAACCTACCTTGTTGGGAACACAAAGTTTCTTTTTAGTTGCAAACTACACACCATATATATATATGGGGAGTTACTATCTCCAACTCAGTTTTACAGTGAAAACTGCAGGAACTTTAAACAGGCACTAGGAAAAACGCTGAGAAACCAGAGTAATAGTTTCAAATGCAACCTGTTCCAATTGTGCTAGTTGAATGAACGTCTCTCCACATGCTCAGTTCCGAGAGAAAAGTGTGTGTTAAAGCCAACCCTCACCTAGCTTGTTGGGAACAGAAGTTTGTTTTTAGTTGCAAACTGCACTCCATACATTATATATGGGGCGGAACAAGATCCAAATCAGTTTTACAGTGAAAAATGCAGGAACTTCAACCAGCAGTAGGAATCACATTGAGAAACCAGAGTAAAAATTTCTCCTACAACCTGTTCCCATTGTGCTAGATGAATCAACGTCTCTCCACATACACAGTTCTTTGAGATAAATGTGTGTTAAAGCAATCCTTCACCTAGCTTGTTGGGAACAGAAGATTGATTTTAGTTGAAAATTGCACTCCATACAAATATATGGAAATTTTCTCGCTCCAACTAGGTTTTAAAGTGAAAACTGCAGGAACTTCAAGCCGGCAGTAGGAAACACACTGAGAACCCAGAGTAATAGTTTCTCCTGCAAACATTTCCTTTGTGCTAGATGAGCAAACGTCTCTCCACATGCTCAGTTCTGAGAGATAAGTGTGCGTGAAAGCTGTCCTTCACCTAACTTGTTGGGAACAGAAGTTCCTATTTAGTTGCAAACTGCACTCCATACATATATAAGAGTAGGTACTCGTTGAAACTCGATTTTACAGAGAAAAATGCAGGAATTTCTAACCGGCACTAGGAAAATCACTGAAAAACCACAGTAAAAGTTTCACCTGCAACCCTTTCCCTTTTTATTAGATGAACGATCGTCTCTGCACAAGCTCAGTTCTCAGAGATAAATGTGTGTGAAAGCCGTCCTTCACCTAGCTTGTTGGGAACACAAAGTTTCTTTTTTGTGCAAACTGCACTAAATACAAATATATGGAGAGTTATCCGCTCCATCTCGGTTTTAAACTGAAAACTGCAGGAAATTCACACCAGCACTATGAAACACACAGAGAAACCAGAGTAAAATATTTTCCTGCAATCCGTTCCATTTGATAGATGAAAGAACGTCTCTACCCATGCTCTGTTCTTTGAAATAAATGTGTGTGAAAGCCGTCCTTCATTTACCTTGTTGTGAACACAAAGTTTGTTTTCAGTTGCAAACTGTATTCCATAAATATACATGGGGTGGTACTCGCACCAACTCGGTTTTACAGTGAAAACTGCAGGAACTTCAAACAGGCACTAGGAAACACACTGAGAAACCAGAGTTGTTTTCCTCCAACACTTTCCCTTTGGACTACATGAATGAACGTCTCTCCACATGCTCATTTCTGAAAAATAAGTGTGTGTGAAAGCCTTCCTTCACCAATCTTGTTGGGAACACAATGTTTGTTTTCAGTTTCCAACTAAAATCCATACATATATATGGGGAGGTACTCGCTCCAAATCTGTTTTACAGTGAAAACTGCAGGAACTTCAAACCGGTACTAGGAAACTCACTGAGAAACCAGAGTAAAAATTTCGGCTGCAACACTTTCCATTTGTGCTAGATGAACGAAGGTCCCACCACATGCTAAGTTCTGAGAGATAAGTGTGTGTGAAACCGTCCTTCACCTAGATTTTTGAGAACACAAAGTTTCTTTTCACGTGCAAATTGCAATCGTAACATATATATGGCGAGCTACTCGCTCCGACTCGTTTTTACAGTGAAAACTGCAGGAACTTCATACCAGCATTATGAAACACACAGAAAAAACAGAGTAAAAGTATTTCCTGCAAACCGTTCCATTTGATAAATGAAAGAACGTCTCTACCCATGCTCTGTTCTTTGAAATAAATGTGTGTGAAAGCCGTCCTTCATTTACCTTGTTGTGAACACAAAGTTTGTTTTCAGTTGCAAAATGTATTCAATAAATATACATGGGGTGGTACTCGCACCAACTCGGTTTTACAGTGAAAACTGCAGGAACTTCAAACAGGCACCAGGAAACACACTGAGAAACCAGAGTAATAGTTTCACCTGCAACCCGATCCCTTTGTACTAGATGAACGAACGTCTCTCCACATGCTTAGTTCTGAGAAATATGTGTGTGTGAAAGCCTAACTTAACCTAGCTCTTTGGGAACAAAAACATTCTTTTCAGTTGCCAACTGCACTCCATATATATATATGGGGAAGTACAAGCTCCAACTCGGTTTTACAGTTGAAACTGCAGGAACTTCATCCCGGCACTAGGATACACATGAGAAACCAAAGTAATAGTTTCTCCAGCAAATCGTTCCTTTGTGCTTGATGAACGAACGTATCACCACATGCTCAGTTCTGAGAGAAAAGTTTGTGTGAAAGTCTTACTACACATATCTTGATGGGAAAAGTAATTTTCTTTAATTTGCAAACTGCAATCCGTACGTATATATGGAGCGGTTCTCGCTCCAAATCGGTTTTACAGTGAAAAATACAGGAACTTCAAACCGGCACTAGGAAACACACTGAGAAACCAGAGTAAAACTTTCACCTGCAACCCGTTCCCATTTTGCTTGATGAACGAACGTGTCTCTACATGCTCAGTTCTGAGAGATAAGTGTGTGTGAAAGCCGAACTTCACCTAGCTTGTTGGGAACACAAAGTTTCTTTTTAGTTGCAAACTGCACTCCATACATATATAAGGGGAGGTACTCGCTCCAAGTCGATTTTACTGAGAAAAGTGCAGGAAATTCTAACCGGCACTAGGAAAAACACTGAGAAAACAGAGTAAAAGATTCTCTTTCAAACCGATCCCATTGTGCTACATGAACGATTGTCTCTCCACATTCTCTGTTCTGAGATTTATTTGATTGTGAAAGCCGTCCTTCACCTAACTTGTTGGGAACACAAAGTTACTTTTCATGTGCAAACTGCACTCCATACATATATATGGGGAGTTACTCGCTCCAACTCTGTTTTACACTGAAAACTGCAGGAACTTCAAACAGGCACTAGGAAACACACTGAGAATCCAGAGAAAAGTTTCTCCTGCAAACCGTTCCCTTTGTGCTAGGTGAAAGAACGCCTCACCTCATGCTCAGTTCTAAGGGATAAGTGTGAGTGAAATCCATCCTTCACCTACCTTGTTGGGAACACAAAGTTTCTTTTTAGTTGCAAACTACACTCCATATATATATATGGGGATTTACTATCTCCAACTCAGTTTTACAGTGAAAACTGCAGGAACTTTAAACAGGCACTAGGAAAAAAACTGAGAAACCAGAGTATTAGTTTCAACTGCAACCTGTTCCAATTGTGCTAGTTGAATGAACGTCTTTCCACATGCTCAGTTCTGAGAGAAAAGTGTGTGTTAAAGCCAACCCTCACCTAGCTTGTTGGGAACAGAAGTTTGTTTTTAGTTGCAAACTGCACTCCATACATTATATATGGGGCGGTACAAGCTCCAAATCAGTTTTACAGTGAAAAATGCAGGAAATTCAACCGGCACTAGGAAACACATTGAGAAACCAGAATAAAAATTTCTCCTACAACCTGTTCCCATTGTGCTAGATGAATCAACGTCTCTCCACATGCACAGTTCTTTGAGATAAATGTGTGTTAAAGCAATCCTTCACCTAGCTTATTGGGAACAGAATTTTGATTTTAGTTGAAAATTGCTCTCCATACATATATATGGGGATTTTCTCGCTCCAACTAGGTTTTAAAGTGAAAACTGCAGGAAATTCAAGCCGGCAGTAGGAAACACACTGAGAATCCAGAGTAATAGTTTTTCCTGCAAATATTTCCTTTGTGCTAGATGAACAAACGTCTCTCCACATGCTCAGTTCTGAGAGATAATTGTGCGTGAAAGCTGCCCTTCACCTAGCTTGTTGGGAACAGAAGTTCCTATTTAGTTGCAAACTGCACTCCGTACATATATAAGGGGAGGTAATCGTTGCAACTCGATTTTACAGAGAAAAGTGCAGGAACTTCTAACCGGCACTAGGAAACTCACTGAGAAAACAGATTAAAAGTTTCTCCTGCAAACCGATCCCATTGTGCTAGATGAACGAACGATTATCCACATGCTCATTTCACAGTGATAATTGTGTGTGTAAGCCGTCTTTCACCTAGCTTGTTAAGAACAGAAAGTTTCTTTTCAAGTGCAAACTGTACTCGATACATATATATGGGAAGGTACTCGCTCCAACTCGGTTTTACAGTGAAAACTGCAGGAACTTCAAACAGGCACTAGGAAACACACTGAGAACCCAGAGTAAAAGTTTCACCTGCAACCCGTTCCCTCTGTATTAGATGAACGATCGTCTCTGCACATGCTCAGTTCTCAGAGTTAAATGTGTGTGAAAGCCGTCCTTCACCTAGCTTGTTGGGAACACAAAGTTTCTTTTTTTGTGCAAACTGCACTAAATACAAATATATGGAGAGTTATCCGCTCCAACTCGGTTTTACACTGAAAACTGCAGGAACTTCACACCAGCACTATGAAATACACAGAAAAACCAGAGTAAAAGTTTTCCTGCAAACCGTTCCTTTTTATAGATGAAAGAACTTCTCTACCTATGCTCTTTTCTTTGAAATAAATGTGGGTGAAAGCCGTCCTTCATTTACCTTGTTGTGAACACAAATTTTGTTTTCAGTTGCAAACTGTTTTCCATAAATATACATGGGGAGGTACTCGCACCAACTCGGTTTTACAGTGAAAACTGCAGGAACTTCAAACAGGCACTAGGAAACACACTGAGAAACCAGAGTTGCTTTCCTCCAACAATTTCCCTTTGGACTACATGAATGAACGTCTGTCCACATGCTCATTTCTGAAAAATAATTGTGTGTGAAAGCTTTCCTTCACCTATCTTGTTGGGAACACAATGTTTGTTTTCAGTTTCCAACTAAAATCCATACATATATATGGGGAGGTACTCGCTCCAAATCTGTTTTACAGTGAAAACTGCAGGCACTTCAAACCGGCACTAGGAAACTCACTGAGAAACCAGAGTAAAAGTTTCGGCTGCAACACTTTCCATTTGTGCTAGATGAACGAACGTCTCTCCACATGCTCAGTTCTCAGAGATAAGTGTGTGTGAAAGCCGTCCTTCACCTAGCTTGTTGGGAACACAAAGTTTCTTTTCAGTTGCCAACTGCACTCCATACATATATATGAGGATGTACTCGCTCTAACTCGGTTTTACAGTGAAAACTGCAGGAACTTAAAACCGGCAAAATGAAACACACTGAGAAACCAGAATAAATGTTTTACCTGCATCCCGTTCCTATTGTGCTAGATGAACGAAAGTCTGTCCACATGTTCAGTTCTGAGAGGTAAGTGTGTGTGAATTCTGTCCATCACCTAGCTTTTTGGGAACACAATGTATCTTTTCACTTGCAAACTGTACTCGTTACATATATATGGGAAAGTACTCCCTCCAACTCGTTTTTACAGAGAAAACTGCAGGAACTTCAAACAGGCACTACAAAACACACTGAGAAACCAGAGTAAAAGGTTCACCTGCAACCCGATCCCTTTGTACTAGATGAACGAAAGTCTCTCCACATGCTTAGTTCTGAGACATGTGTGTGTGAAAGCCGACCTTCACCTATCTTGTTCGGAATGCAAACATTCTTTTTAGTAGCCAACTGCACTCCATACATATATATGGGGAAGAACTCGCTCCAACTCGGATTTACAGTGAAAACTGCAGGAATTTCACACCAGCACTACGATACACATGAGAAACCAAAGTAATAGTTTCTCTTGCAAACCGTTCCTTTGTGCTTGATGAACGAACGTATCTCCACATGCTCAGTTCTGAGAGAAAAGTGTGTGTGAAAGACTTACTACACATATCTTGTTGGGAAAACAAATACTCTTTTAATTTGCAAACTGCAATCCATACATATATACGGGGCGGTTCTCGCTCCAACTCGATTTTGCAGTGAACACTTCAGGAACTTCAAACCGGCACTAGGAAACACACTGAGAAACCAGAGTTAAAAATTCACCTGCAACCCGTTCCCATTTTGCTTGATGAACGAACGTGTCTCCACAAGCTCAGTTCGGAGAGATAAGTGTGTGTGAAACCGTCCTTCACCTAGATATTTGAGAACACAAAGTCTTTTCACGTGCAAATTGCAATCGTTACACATATATGGCGAGGTACTCTCTCCAACTCGTTTTTACAGTGAAAAATGCAGGAACTTCAAACAGGCACTAGGAAACACACTGAGAAACCAGAGTAAAAGTTTCACATGCAACCCGTTCCCTTTGTATTAGATGAACGATCGTCTCTGCACATGCTCATTTCACAGAGATAAATGTGGTTGAAAGCCGTCCTTCACCTATCTTGTTGGGAACACAAAGTTTCTTTTTTTGTGCAAACTGCACTAAATACAAATATATGGAGAGTAATCTGCTCCAACTCGGTTTTAAACTGAAAACTGCAGGAACTTCACACCAGCACTATGAAACACACAGAGAAACCAGAGTAAAAGTTTTCCTGCAAACCGTTCTTTTTTATAGATGAAAGAACGTCTCTACCCATGCTCTGTTCTTTGAAATAAATGTGTGTGAAAGCCGTTTTCATTTACCTTGATGTGAACACAAAGTTTGTTTTCAGTTGCAAACTGTAATCCATAAATATACATGGGGTGGTACTCGCACCAACTCGGCTTTACAGTGAAAACTGCAGGAACTTCAAACAGGCACTAGGAAACACACTGAGAAACCAGAGTTGTTTTCCTCCAACACTTTCCCTTTGGACTACATGAATGAACGTCTTTCCACATGCTCATTTCTGAAAAATAAGTGTGTGTGAAAGCCTTCCTTCACAAATCTTGTTGGAAACACAATGTTTGTTTTCAGTTTCCAACTAAAATCCATACATATATATGGGGAGGTACTCGCTCCAAATCTGTTTTACATTGAAAACTGCAGGCACTTCAAACCGGCACTAGGGAACTCACAGAGAAACCAGAGTAAAAGTTTCGGCTGCTACACTTTCCATTTGTGCTAGATGAACGAACGTCTCTGCACATGCTCAGTTCTCAGAGATAAGTGTTTGTGAAAGCCGTCCTTCACCTAGCTTGTTGGGAACACAAAGTTTCTTTTCAGTTGCCAACTGCACTCCATACATTTATATGAGGATGTACTCGCTCTAACTCAGTTTTACAGTGAAAACTGCAGGAGCTTAAAACCGGCAAAATGAAACACGCTGAGAAACCAGAATAAAAGTTTTACCTGCATCCCGTTCCTATTGTGCTAGATGAACGTACTTCTCTCCACATGCTCAGTTCTGAGAGATAAGTGTGTGTGAATTCCGTCCATCACCTAGCTTTTTGGGAACACAATGGATCTTTTCACTTGCAAACTGTACTCGTTACATATATATGGGAAGGTACTCGCTCCAACTCGATTTTACAGAGAAAATTGCAGGAGATTCTAACCGTCACTAGGAAAAACACTGAGAAAACAGAGTAAAAATTCTCTTTCAAACCGATCCCATTGTGCTACATGAACGATTGTCTCTCCACATTCTCTGTTCTGAGAGTTATTTGATTGTGAAAGCCGTCCTTCACCTAGCTTGTTGGGAACACAAAGTTTCTTTTCATGTGCAAACTGCACTCTTTAAATATATATGGGGAGGTACTCGCTCCAACTCGCTTTTCCATGAAAACTGCAGGAACTTCACACTGGCACTAGGAAACACACTGATAAACCAGAGTAAAAGTTTCTCCTGCAAAACGTTCCATTTGTGCTAGATGAAAGAACGTGTCTCCACATGCACAGTTCTTTGAGATAAATGTGTGTGAAAGCCTTCCTTCACCTACCTTGTTGGGAACAGAAATTTTCTTTTCAGTTGCAAACTGTACTCCATACATATATATTGGAAGTACTCGCTCCAACACGGTTTTACAGTGAAAATTGCAGGAACTTCAAACCGGCACTAGGAAACACACTGAGAAACCAGAGAAAAAATTTCTCTTGCAACCTGTTCCCATTGTGCTAGATGAATGAAAGTCTCTCCACATGCTCAGTTCTGAGAGAAAAGTGTGTGTTAAAGCCAGCCTTCACCTCGCTTGTTGGGAACAGAAGTTTGTTTTTCGTTGCAAACTGCACTCCATACAAATATATGGGGAGTTACTCGCTCCAACTCTGTTTTACACTGAAAACTGCAGGAACTTCAAACAGGCACTAGGAAACACACTGAGAATCCAGAGAAAAGTTTCTCCTGCAAACCGTTCCCTTTGTGCTAGGTGAAAGAACGCCTGTCCTCATGCTCAGTTCTAAGGGATAAGTGTGAGTGAAATCCATCCTTCACCTACCTTGTTGGGAACACAAAGTTTCTTTTTAGTTGCAAACTACACTCCATATATATATATGGGGATTTACTATCTCCAACTCAGTTTTACAGTGAAAACTGCAGGAACTTTAAACAGGCACTAGGAAAAAAACTGAGAAACCAGAGTATTAGTTTCAACTGCAACCTGTTCCAATTGTGCTAGTTGAATGAACGTCTTTCCACATGCTCAGTTCTGAGAGAAAAGTGTGTGTTAAAGCCAACCCTCACCTAGCTTGTTGGGAACAGAAGTTTGTTTTTAGTTGCAAACTGCACTCCATACATTATATATGGGGCGGTACAAGCTCCAAATCAGTTTTACAGTGAAAAATGCAGGAAATTCAACCAACACTAGGAAACACATTGAGAAACCAGAATAAAAATTTCTCCTACAACCTGTTCCCATTGTGCTAGATGAATCAACGTCTCTCCACATGCACAGTTCTTTGAGATAAATGTGTGTTAAAGCAATCCTTCACCTAGCTTATTGGGAACAGAATTTTGATTTTAGTTGAAAATTGCTCTCCATACATATATATGGGGATTTTCTCGCTCCAACTAGGTTTTAAAGTGAAAACTGCAGGAAATTCAAGCCGGCAGTAGGAAACACACTGAGAATGCAGAGTAATAGTTTTTCCTGCAAATATTTCATTGTGCTAGATGAACAAACGTCTCTCCACATGCTCAGTTCTGAGAGATAATTGTGCGTGAAAGCTGCCCTTCACCTAGCTTGTTGGGAACAGAAGTTCCTATTTAGTTGCAAACTGCACTCCGTACATATATAAGGGGAGGTACTCGTTGCAACTCGATTTTACAGAGAAAAGTGCAGGAACTTCTAACCGGCACTAGGAAACTCACTGAGAAAACAGATTAAAAGATTCTCCTGCAACCCGATCCCATTGTGCTAGATGAACGAACGATTATCCACATGCTCATTTCACAGTGATAATTGTGTGTGAAAGCCGTCTTTCACCTAGCTTGTTAAGAACAGAAAGTTTCTTTTCAAGTGCAAACTGTACTCGATACATATATATGGGAAGGTACTTGCTCCAACTCGATTTTACAGTGAAAACTGCAGGAACTTCAAACAGGCACTAGGAAACACACTGAGAAACCAGAGTAAAAGTTTCACCTGCAACCCGTTCCCTCTGTATTAGATGAACGATCGTCTCTGCACATGCTCAGTTCTCAGAGTTAAATGTGTGTGAAAGCCGTCCTTCACCTAGCTTGTTGGGAACACAAAGTTTCTTTTTTTGTGCAAACTGCACTAAATACAAATATATGGAGAGTTATCCGCTCCAACTCGGTTTTACACTGAAAACTGCAGGAACTTCACACCAGCACTATGAAATACACAGAGAAACCAGAGTAAAAGTTTTCCTGCAAACCGTTCCTTTTTATAGATGAAAGAAATTCTCTACCCATGCTCTTTTCTTTGAAATAAATGTGTGTGAAAGCCGTCCTTCATTTACCTTGTTGTGAACACAAATTTTGTTTTCAGTTGCAAACTGTTTTCCATAAATATACATGGGGAGGTACTCGCACCAACTCGGTTTTACAGTGAAAACTGCAGGAACTTCAAACAGGCACTAGGAAACACACTGAGAAACCAGAGTTGCTTTCCTCCAACAATTTCCCTTTGGACTACATGAATGAACGTCTGTCCACATGCTCATTTCTGAAAAATAAGTGTGTGTGAAAGCTTTCCTTCATCAATCTTGTTGGGAACACAATGTTTGTTTTCAGTTTCCAACTAAAATCCATACATATATATGGGGAGGTACTCGCTCCAAATCTGTTTTACAGTGAAAACTGCAGGCACTTCAAACCGGCACTAGGAAACTCACTGAGAAACCAGAGTTGTTTTCCTCCAACATTTTCCCTTTGGACTACATGAATGAACGTCTCTCCACATGCTCATTTCTGAAAACTAAGTGTGTGTGAAAGCCTTCCTTCACCAATCTTGTTGGGAACACAATGTTTGTTTTCAGTTTCCAACTAAAATCCATACATATATATGGGGAGGTACTCGCTCCAAATCTGTTTTACAGTGAAAACTGCAGGCACTTCAAACCGGCACTAGGAAACTCACTGAGAAACCAGAGTAAAAGTTTCGGCTGCAACACTTTCCATTTGTGCTAGATGAACCAACGTCTCTCCACATGCTCAGTTCTCAGAGATAAGTGTGTGTGAAAGCCGTCCTTCACGTAGCTTGTTGGGAACACAAAGTTTCTTTTCAGTTGCCAACTGCACTCCATACATATATATGAGGATGTACTCGCTCTAACTCGGTTTTACAGTGAAAACTGCAGGAACTTAAAACCGGCAAAATGAAACACACTGAGAAACCAGAATAAAAGTTTTACCTGCATCCCGTTCCTATTGTGCTAGATGAACGAAAGTCTGTCCACATGTTCAGTTCTGAGAGATAAGTGTATGTGAATTCCGTCCATCACCTAGCTTTTTGGGAACACAATGTATCTTTTCACTTGCAAACTGTACTCGTTACATATATATGGGAAAGTACTCCCTCCAACTCGTTTTTACAGAGAAAACTGCAGGAACTGCAAACAGGCACTACAAAACACACTGAGAAACCAGAGTAAAAGGTTCACCTGCAACCCGATCCCTTTGTACTAGATGAACAAAAGTCTCTCCACATACTTAGTTCTGAGAAATGTGTGTGTGAAAGCCGACCTTCAACTATCTTGTTGGGAACGCAAACATTCTTTTTAGTAGCCAACTGCACTCCATACATATATATGGTGAAGAACTCGCTCCAACTCGGATTTACAGTGAAAACTGCAGGAAATTCACACCAGCACTACGATACACATGAGAAACCAAAGTAATATTTTCTCTTGCAAAACGTTCCTTTGTGCTTGATGAACGAACGTATCTCCACATGCTCAGTTCTGAGAGAAAAGTGTGTGTGAAAGACTTACTACACATATCTTGTTGGGAAAAGAAATATTCTTTTAATTTGCAAACTGCAATCCATACATATATACGGGGCGGTTCTCCCTCCAACTCGATTTTGCAGTGAACACTTCAGGAACTTCAAACCGGCACTAGGAAACACACTGAGAAACCAGAGTTAAAAATTCACCTGCAACACGTTCCCATTTTGCTTGATGAACGAACGTGTCTCCACAAGCTCAGTTCGGAGAGATAAGTGTGTGTGAAACCGTCCTTCACCTAGATATTTGAGAACACAAAGTCTTTTCACGTGCAAATTGCAATCGTTACATATATATGGCGAGGTACTCGCTCCAACTCGTTTTTACTGTGAAAACTGCGGAAACATCAAACCGGCACTAGGAAACACACTGAGAAACCAGAGTTAAAAATTCACCTGCTACCCGTTCCCATTTTGCTTGATGAACGAACGTGTCTCCACAAGCTAAGTTCGGAGAGATAAGTGTGTGTGAAACTGTCCTTCACCTAGATATTTGAGAACACAAAGTCTTTTCACGTGCAAATTGCAATCGTTACATATATATGGCGAGGTACTCGCTCCAACTCGTTTTTACAGTGAAAACTGCGGGAACTTCAAACAGGCACTAGGAAAGACACTGAGAAACCAGAGTAAAAGTTTCACCTGCAACCCGTTCCCTTTGTATTAGATGAACGATCGTCTCTGCACATGCTCATTTCTCAGAGATAAATGTGTGTGAAAGCCGTCCTTCACCTAGCTTGTTGGGAACACAAAGTTTCTTTTTTTGTGCAAACTGCACTAAATACAAATATATGGAGAGTTATCCGCTCCAACTCGGTTTTACACTGAAAACTGCAGGAACTTCACACCAGCACTATGAAACACACAGAGAAAACAGAGTAAAAGTTTTCCTGCAAACCATTCCTTTTTATAGATGAAAGAACGTCTCTACCCATGCTCTGTTCTTTGAAAAAATGTGTGTGAAAGCCGTCTTTCATTTACCTTGTTGTGAACACAAAGTTTGTTTTCAATTGCAAACTGTTTTCCATAAATATACCTGGGGTGGTACTCGCACCAACTCGGTTTTACAGTGAAAACTGCAGGAACTTCAAACAGGCACTAGGAAACACACTGAGAAACCAGAGTTGTTTTCCTCCAACATTTTCCCTTTGGACTACATGAATGAACGTCTCTCCACATGCTCATTTCTGAAAACTAAGTGTGTGTGAAAGCCTTCCTTCACCAATCTTGTTGGGAACACAATGTTTGTTTTCAGTTTCCAACTAAAATCCATACATATATATGGGGAGGTACTCGCTCCAAATCTGTTTTACAGTGAAAACTACAGGCACTTCAAACCGGCACTAGGAAACTCACAGAGAAACCAGAGTAAAAGTTTCGGCTGCAACACTTTCCATTTGTGCTAGATGAACGAACGTCTCTCCACATGCTCAGTTCTCAGAGATAAGTGTTTGTGAAAGCCATCCTTCACCTAGCTTGTTGGGAACACAAAGTTTCTTTTCAGTTGCCAACTGCACTCCATACATATATATGAGGATGTACTGGCTCTAACTCGGTTTTACAGTGAAAACTGCAGGAGCTTAAAACCGGCAAAATGAAACACACTGAGAAACCAGAATAATAGTTTTACCTGCATCCCGTTCCTATTGTGCTAGATGAACGTACGTCTCTCCACATGCTCAGTTCTGAGAGATAAGTGTGTGTGAATTCCGTCCATCACCTAGCTTTTTGGGAACACAATGGATCTTTTCACTTGCAAACTGTACTCGTTACATATATATGGGTAGGTACTCGCTCCAACTCGTTTTACAGAGAAAACTGCAGGAACTTCAAACAGGCACTAGGAAACACACTGAGAAACCAGAGTAAAAGGTTCACCTGCAACCCGATCCCTTTGTACTAGATGAACGAAAGTCTCTCCACATGCTTAGTTCTGAGAAATATGTGTGTGTGAAAGCCGACCTTCACCTAGCTTGTTGGGAACGCAAACATTCTTTTCAGTAGCCAACTGCACTCCATACATATATATGGGGAAGTACTCGCTCCAACTCGGATTTACAGTGAAAACTGCAGGAACTTCAAAACGGCACTAGGATACACATGAGAAACCAAAGTAATAGTTTCCCTTGCAAACCGTTCCTTTGTGCTTGATGAACGAACGTATCTCCACATGCTCAGATCTGAGAGAAAAGAGTGTGTGAAAGACTTACTACACATATCTTGTTGGGAAAAGAAATTTTCTTTTAATTTGCAAACTGCAATCCATACATATATACGGGGAGGTTCTCGCTCCAACTCGATTTTGCAGTGAACACTTCAGGAACTTCAAACCGGCACTAGGAAACACACTGAGAAACCAGAGTAAAAATTTCACCTGCAACCCGTTCCCATTTTGCTTGATGAACGAACGTGTCTCCACAAGCTCAGTTTGGAGAGATAAGTGTGTGTGAAGCCGTTCTTCAACTAGATTTTTGAGAACACAAAGTTTCTTTTCACGTGCAAATTGCAATCGTTACATATATATGGCGAGGTACTCGCTCCAACTCGTTTTTACAGTGAAAACTGCAGAAACTTCAAACAGGCAGTAGGAAACACACTGGGACACCAGAGTAAAATTTCTCCTGCAACAAGTTCCCTTTGGGATACATGAACGAACGTCTCTCCGCATGCTCAGTTCTGAGAGATAAGTGTGTGTGAAAGCCGAAATTCACCTAGCTTGTTGGGAACACAAAGTTTCTTTTCAGTTGCAAACTGTACTCCATACATATATATTGGAATTACTCGCTCAAACTCGGTTTACAAGTGCAAACTGCAGGAACTTCAAACCGGCACTAGGAAACACACTGAGAAACCAGAGTAAAAGTTTCTCCTGCAAAACGTTCCATTTGTGCTAAATGAAAGAAGGTCTCTCCACATGCACCGTTCTTTGAGATAATAGTGTTTGAAAGCCTTCCTTCACCTAGCTTGTTGGGAAAACAAATTTTCTTTCCGGTTGCAAACTGTACTCCATAAATATACATGGGGAGGTACTCGCTCCAACACGGTTTTACAGTGAAAATTGCAGGGACTTCAAACCGGCACTAGGAAACACACTGAGAAACCAGAGTAAAAATTTCTCTTGCAACCTGTTCCCATTGTGCTAGATGAATGAAAGTCTCTCCACATGCTCAGTTCTGAGAGAAAAGTGTGTGTTAAAGCCAGCCTTCACCTCGCTTGTTGGGAACAGAAGTTTGTTTTTCGTTGCAAACTGCACTCCATACATATATATGGGGAGTTACTCACTCCAACTCTGTTTTACACTGAAAACTGCAGGAACTTCAAACAGACACTAGGAAACATACTGAGAATCCAGAGAAAATTTTCTCCTGCAAACCGTTCCCTTTGTGGTAGGTGAAAGAACGCCTCTCCTCCTGCTCATTTCTGAGGGATAATTGTGAGTGAAATCCATCCTTCACCTACCTTGTTGGGAAATCAAAGTTTCTTTTTAGTTGCAAACTACACTCCATATACATATATGGGGAGTTACTGTCTCGAACTCAGTTTTACAGTGAAAACTGCAGGAACTTTAAACAGGCACTAGGAAAAACGCTGAGAAACCAGAGTAATAGTTTCAACTGCAACCTGTTCCAATAGTGCTAGTTGAATGAACGTCTCTCCACATGCTCAATTCTGAGAGAAAAGTGTGTGTTAAAGCCAACCCTCACCTAGCTTGTAGGGAACAGAAGTTTGTTTTTAGTTGCAAACTGCACTCCATACATTATATATGGGGCGGAACAAGATCCAAATCAGTTTTACAGTGAAAAATGCAGGAACTTCAACCAGCAGTAGGAATCACATTGAGAAACCAGAGTAAAAATTTCTCCTACAACCTGTTCCCATTGTGCTAGATGAATCAACGTCTCTCCACATACACAGTTCTTTGAGATAAATGTGTGTTAAAGCAATCCTTCACCTAGCTTGTTGGGAACAGAAGATTGATTTTAGTTGAAAATTGCACTCCATACAAATATATGGAAATTTTCTCGCTCCAACTAGGTTTTAAAGTGAAAACTGCAGGAACTTCAAGCCGGCAGTAGGAAACACACTGAGAACCCAGAGTAATAGTTTCTCCTGCAAACATTTCCTTTGTGCTAGATGAGCAAACGTCTCTCCACATGCTCAGTTCTGAGAGATAAGTGTGCGTGAAAGCTGTCCTTCACCTAACTTGTTGGGAACAGAAGTTCCTATTTAGTTGCAAACTGCACTCCATACATATATAAGAGTAGGTACTCGTTGAAACTCGATTTTACAGAGAAAAATGCAGGAATTTCTAACCGGCACTAGGAAAATCACTGAAAAACCACAGTAAAAGTTTCACATGCAACCCTTTCCCTTTTTATTAGATGAACGATCGTCTCTGCACAAGCTCAGTTCTCAGAGATAAATGTGTGTGAAAGCCGTCCTTCACCTAGCTTGTTGGGAACACAAAGTTTCTTTTTTGTGCAAACTGCACTAAATACAAATATATGGAGTGTTATCCGCTCCATCTCGGTTTTAAACTGAAAACTGCAGGAAATTCACACCAGCACTATGAAACACACAGAGAAACCAGAGTAAAATTTTTTCCTGCAATCCGTTCCATTTGATAGATGAAAGAACGTCTCTACCCATGCTCTGTTCTTTGAAATAAATGTGTGTGAAAGCCGTCCTTCATTTACCTTGTTGTGAACACAAAGTTTGTTTTCAGTTGCAAACTGTATTCCATAAATATACATGGGGTGGTACTCGCACCAACTCGGTTTTACAGTGAAAACTGCAGGAACTTCAAACAGGCACTAGGAAACACACTGAGAAACCAGAGTTGTTTTCCTCCAACACTTTCCCTTTGGACTACATGAATGAACGTCTCTCCACATGCTCATTTCTGAAAAATAAGTGTGTGTGAAAGCCTTCCTTCACCAATCTTGTTGGGAACACAATGTTTGTTTTCAGTTTCCAACTAAAATCCATACATATATATGGGGAGGTACTCGCTCCAAATCTGTTTTACAGTGAAAACTGCAGGAACTTCAAACCGGTACTAGGAAACTCACTGAGAAACCAGAGTAAAAATTTCGGCTGCAACACTTTCCATTTGTGCTAGATGAACGAACGTCTCACCACATGCTAAGTTCTGAGAGATAAGTGTGTGTGAAACCGTCCTTCACCTAGATTTTTGAGAACACAAAGTTTCTTTTCACGTGCAAATTGCAATCGTAACATATATATGGCGAGCTACTCGCTCCGACTCGTTTTTACAGTGAAAACTGCAGGAACTTCATACCAGCATTATGAAACACACAGAAAAAACAGAGTAAAAGTATTTCCTGCAAACCGTTCCATTTGATAAATGAAAGAACGTCTCTACCCATGCTCTGTTCTTTGAAATAAATGTGTGTGAAAGCCGTCCTTCATTTACCTTGTTGTGAACACAAAGTTTGTTTTCAGTTGCAAAATGTATTCAATAAATATACATGGGGTGGTACTCGCACCAACTCGGTTTTACAGTGAAAACTGCAGGAACTTCAAACAGGCACCAGGAAACACACTGAGAAACCAGAGTAAAATTTCACCTGCAACCCGATCCCTTTGTACTAGATGAACGAACGTCTCTCCACATGCTTAGTTCTGAGAAATATGTGTGTGTGAAAGCCTAACTTAACCTAGCTCTTTGGGAACAAAAACATTCTTTTCAGTTGCCAACTGCACTCCATATATATATATGGGGAAGTACAAGCTCCAACTCGGTTTTACAGTTAAAACTGCAGGAACTTCATCCCGGCACTAGGATACACATGAGAAACCAAAGTAATAGTTTCTCCAGCAAATCGTTCCTTTGTGCTTGATGAACGAACGTATCACCACATGCTCAGTTCTGAGAGAAAAGTTTGTGTGAAAGTCTTACTACACATATCTTGATGGGAAAAGAAATTTTCTTTAATTTGCAAACTGCAATCCGTACGTATATATGGAGCGGTTCTCGCTCCAAATCGGTTTTACAGTGAAAAATACAGGAACTTCAAACCGGCACTAGGAAACACACTGAGAAACCAGAGTAAAAATTTCACCTGCAACCCATTCCCATTTTGCTTGATGAACGAACGTGTCTCTACATGCTCAGTTCTGAGAGATAAGTGTGTGTGAAAGCCGAACTTCACCTAGCTTGTTGGGAACACAAAGTTTCTTTTTAGTTGCAAACTGCACTCCATACATATATAAGGGGAGGTACTCGCTCCAAGTCGATTTTACTGAGAAAAGTGCAGGAAATTCTAACCGGCACTAGGAAAAACACTGAGAAAACAGAGTAAAAGATTCTCTTTCAAACCGATCCCATTGTGCTACATGAACGATTGTCTCTCCACATTCTCTGTTCTGAGATATATTTGATTGTGAAAGCCGTCCTTCACCTAACTTGTTGGGAACACAAAGTTACTTTTCATGTGCAAACTGCACTCCATACATATATATGGGGAGTTACTCGCTCCAACTCTGTTTTACACTGAAAACTGCAGGAACTTCAAACAGGCACTTGGAAACACACTGAGAATCAAGAGAAAAGTTTCTCCTGCAAACCGTTCCCTTTTTTGCTAGGTGAAAGAACGCCTCTCCTCATGCTCAGTTCTGAGGGATAATTGTGAATGAAATCCATCCTTCACCTACCTTGTTGGGAACACAAAGTTTCTTTTTAGTTGCAAACTACACTCCATATATATATATGGGGAGTTACTATATCCAACTCAGTTTTAAAGTGAAAACTGCAGGAACCTTAAACAGGCACTAGGCAAAACACTGAGAAACCAGAGTAATAGTTTCAACTGCAACCTGTTTCAATTGTGCTAGTTGAATGAACGTCTCTCCACATGCTCAGTTCTGAGAGAAAAGTGTGTGTTAAAGCCAACCCTCACCTAGCTTGTTGGGAACAGAAGTTTGTATTTAGTTGCAAACTGCATTCCATACATTATATATGGGGCGGTACAAGCTCCAAATCAGTTTTACAGTGAAAAATGCAGGAAATTCAGCCGGCACTATGAAACACATTGAGAAACCAGAGTAAAAATTTCTCCTACAACCTGTTCCCATTGTGCTAGATGAATCAACGTCTCTCCACATGCACAGTTCTTTGAGATAAATGTGTGTTAAAGCAATCCTTCACCTAGCTTGTTGGGAACAGAAGTTTGATTTTAGTTGCAAACTGCACTCCATACATATATACGGGGATTTTCTCGCTCCAACTAGGTTTTAAAGTGAAAACTGCAGGAACTTCAAGCCGGCAGAAGGAAACACACTGAGAATCCAGAGTAATAGTTTTTCCTGCAAACATTTCCTTTGTGCTAGATGAACGAACGTCTCTACACATGTTCAGTTCTGAGAGATAATTGTGCGTGAAAGCTGTCCTTCAGCTAGCTTGTTGGGAACAGAAGTTCCTATTTAGTTGCAAACTGCACTCCATACATATATAAGGGGAGGTACTCTTTGCAACTCGATTTTACAGAGAAATGTGCAGGAACTTCTAACCGGCACTAGGGAAATCACTGAGAAAACAAAGTAAAAGTTTCTCCTGCAAATCGTTCCTTTGTGCTTGATGAACGAACGTATCTCCACTTGCTCAGTTCTGAGAGATATGTGTGTGTGAAAGCCGTCCTTCAACTAGCTTTTTGGGAACACAAAGATTCTTTACAATTGCAAACTAAACTCCATACATATATATGGGGATGAACACGCTCCAACTCGGTTTTGCAGTGAACACTTCAGGAAATTCAAACCGGCACTAGGAAACACACTGAGAAACCATGGTAAAAGTTTCCCCTGCAAAATCTTCCCTTTGTTCTTGATGAACGAACGCCTCTCCACATGCTCATTTCTGAGTGATAATTGTGTGTGAAAGCCGTCTTTCAACTAGCTTGTTAGGAACAGAAAGTTTCTTTTCCGTTGCAAACTTCACTCCATACATATATATGGGGCGGTATTCGCTGCAAATCCGTTTTGCTGTGAAATCTGCAGGATCTTCAACCCGGCACTAAGAAACACACTGAGAAACCAGAGAAAAAGTTCCTCCTTCAATCCGTTCCCGTTGTACTAGATGAACGAAAGTCTATTCACATGCTCAGTTCTCAGAGATAAATGTGTGTGAAAGCCGTCCTTCACCTAGCTTGTTGGGAACACAAACTATCTTTTCAGTTGCCAACTGCCCTCCATACATATATATGGAGAGTTACTCGCTCCAACTCGCTTTTACAGAGAAAACTGAAGGAATTTCAAACCGGCACTAGGATACACACTGAGAAACCAGAGTAATATTTTCTCCTGCAAACCGTTCTTTGTGCTAGATGAACGAACGTATCTCCACATGCTCAGTTCTGAGAGATAAGTGTGTGTGAATGCCGTCTTTCACCTTGCTTGTTTGGAACAGAAGGTTTGTTTTCAATTGCAATTTGCACTCCATACATATATATATGGGGAGGTACTCGCTCCAACACAGTTTTACAGTGAAAACTGCAGGAAATTCAAACCGGCATTAGGAAACACACTGAGAGACCAGAGTAAAAGTTTCTCCTGCAACCCGTTCCCTTTGTACTAGATGAAAGAACTTCTATCCAAATGCTCAGTTCGGAGAGTTAAGTGTGTGTGAAAGCCGTCCTTCACCTTGCTTGTTGGGAACACAAAGTTTCTTTTCAGTTCAAAACTGCACTCCATACGTATATATGGGGAGTTACTCGCTCCAACTCTCTTTTACAGAGAAAACTGAAGGAATTTCTAACCGGCATTAGGATACACACTGAGAAACCAGAGTAATAGTTTCTCCTGCAAACCGTTCCTTTTTGCTAGATGAGCGAACGTATCTCCACATGCTGAGTTCTGAGAGATAAGTGTGTGTGAATGCCGCCCTTCACCTTGATTGTTTGGAACACAATTTTTCTTTTCAATTGCAAATTGCACTCCATACATATATATGGGGAGGTTTTCGTTCCAATTCGCCTTTACAGTGAAAACTCCAGAAACTTCAGACCGGCACTAGGAAACACACTGGGAAACCAGAGTAAACTTTCTCCTGCAACCAGTTCCCTTTGGGATAGATGAACGAACGTCTCTCCGCATGCTCAGTTCTGAGTGATATGTATGTGTGAAAGCCGACCTTCACCTAGCTTGTTGGGAACACAAAGTTTCTTTTTAGTTGCAAACTGCACTCCATACAAATATAAGGGGAGGTACTCGCTCCAACTCGATTTTACAGAGAAAAGTGCAGGAAATTCTAACCGGCACTAGGAAAAACACTGAGAATACAGAGTAAAAGATTCTCTTTCAAACCGATCCCATTGTGCTACATGAACGAATGTCTCTCCACATTCTCTGTTCTGAGAGTTATTTGATTGTGAAAGCTTTATTCCACCTAACTTTTTTGGAACACAAAGTTTCTTTTCAGGTGCAAACTGCACTCTTTACATATATATGGGGAGGTACTCGCTCCAAATCGGTTTTCCATGAAAACTGCAGGAACTTCACACTGGCACTAGGAAACACACTGAGAAACCAGAGTAAAAGTTTCTCCTGCAAAACGTTCCATTTGTGCTAGATGAAAGAACGTCTCTCCACATGCACAATTGTTTGAGATAAATGTGTGTGAAAGCCTCACTTCACCTAGCTTGTTGGGAACAGAAATTTTCTTTTCAGTTGCAAACTGTACTCCATAAATATACATGGGGAGATACTCGCTCCAACACGGTTTTACAGTGAAAATTGCAGGGACTTCAAACCGGCACTAGGAAACACACTGAGAAACCAGAGTAAAAATTTCTCTTGCAACCTGTTCCCATTGTGCTAGATGAATGAACGTCTCCCCACATGCTCAGTTCTGAGAGGAAATTGCGTGTTAAAGCCAGCCTTCACCTAGCTTGTTGGGACCAGAAGTTTGTTTTTAGTTGCAAAGTGCACCCCATACATATATATGGGGAGTTACTCGCTCCAACTCTCTTTTACACTGAAAACTGCAGGAACTTCAAACAGGCATTAGGAAACACACTGAGAAACCAGAGTAAAAGTTTCTCCTGCAAACCTTTCCTTTGTGCTAGGTGGAAGAACGCCTCTCCTCATGCCCAGTTCTGAGGGAAAAGTTGAGTGAAATCCATCCTTCACCTACCTTGTTGGGAACACAAAGTTTCTTTTTAGTTGCAAACTACACTCCATATATATATATGGGGAGTTACTATCTCCAACTCAGTTTTACAGTGAAAACTGCAGGAACTTTAAACAGGCACTAGGAAAAACGCTGAGAAACCAGAGTAATAGTTTCAACTGCAACCTGTTCCAATTGTGCTAGTTGAATGAACGTCTCTCCACATGCTCAGTTCCGAGAGAAAAGTGTGTGTTAAAGCCAACCCTCACCTAGCTTGTTGGGAACAGAAGTTTGTTTTTAGTTGCAAACTGCACTCCATACATTATATATGGGGCGGAACAAGATCCAAATCAGTTTTACAGTGAAAAATGCAGGAACTTCAACCAGCAGTAGGAATCACATTGAGAAACCAGAGTAAAAATTTCTCCTACAACCTGTTCCCATTGTGCTAGATGAATCAACGTCTCTCCACATACACAGTTCTTTGAGATAAATGTGTGTTAAAGCAATCCTTCACCTAGCTTGTTGGGAACAGAAGATTGATTTTAGTTGAAAATTGCACTCCATACAAATATATGGAAATTTTCTCGCTCCAACTAGGTTTTAAAGTGAAAACTGCAGGAACTTCAAGCCGGCAGTAGGAAACACACTGAGAACCCAGAGTAATAGTTTCTCCTGCAAACATTTCCTTTGTGCTAGATGAGCAAACGTCTCTCCACATGCTCAGTTCTGAGAGATAAGTGTGCGTGAAAGCTGTCCTTCACCTAACTTGTTGGGAACAGAAGTTCCTATTTAGTTGCAAACTGCACTCCATACATATATAAGAGTAGGTACTCGTTGAAACTCGATTTTACAGAGAAAAATGCAGGAATTTCTAACCGGCACTAGGAAAATCACTGAAAAACCACAGTAAAAGTTTCACCTGCAACCCTTTCCCTTTTTATTAGATGAACGATCGTCTCTGCACAAGCTCAGTTCTCAGAGATAAATGTGTGTGAAAGCCGTCCTTCACCTAGCTTGTTGGGAACACAAAGTTTCTTTTTTGTGCAAACTGCACTAAATACAAATATATGGAGAGTTATCCGCTCCATCTCGGTTTTAAACTGAAAACTGCAGGAAATTCACACCAGCACTATGAAACACACAGAGAAACCAGAGTAAAATTTTTTCCTGCAATCCGTTCCATTTGATAGATGAAAGAACGTCTCTACCCATGCTCTGTTCTTTGAAATAAATGTGTGTGAAAGCCGTCCTTCATTTACCTTGTTGTGAACACAAAGTTTGTTTTCAGTTGCAAACTGTATTCCATAAATATACATGGGGTGGTACTCGCACCAACTCGGTTTTACAGTGAAAACTGCAGGAACTTCAAACAGGCACTAGGAAACACACTGAGAAACCAGAGTTGTTTTCCTCCAACACTTTCCCTTTGGACTACATGAATGAACGTCTCTCCACATGCACATTTCTGAAAAATAAGTGTGTGTGAAAGCCTTCCTTCACCAATCTTGTTGGGAACACAATGTTTGTTTTCAGTTTCCAACTAAAATCCATACATATATATGGGGAGGTACTCGCTCCAAATCTGTTTTACAGTGAAAACTGCAGGAACTTCAAACCGGTACTAGGAAACTCACTGAGAAACCAGAGTAAAAATTTCGGCTGCAACACTTTCCATTTGTGCTAGATGAACGAACGTCTCACCACATGCTAAGTTCTGAGAGATAAGTGTGTGTGAAACCGTCCTTCACCTAGATTTTTGAGAACACAAAGTTTCTTTTCACGTGCAAATTGCAATCGTAACATATATATGGCGAGCTACTCGCTCCGACTCGTTTTTACAGTGAAAACTGCAGGAACTTCATACCAGCATTATGAAACACACAGAAAAAACAGAGTAAAAGTATTTCCTGCAAACCGTTCCATTTGATAAATGAAAGAACGTCTCTACCCATGCTCTGTTCTTTGAAATAAATGTGTGTGAAAGCCGTCCTTCATTTACCTTGTTGTGAACACAAAGTTTGTTTTCAGTTGCAAAATGTATTCAATAAATATACATGGGGTGGTACTCGCACCAACTCGGTTTTACAGTGAAAACTGCAGGAACTTCAAACAGGCACCAGGAAACACACTGAGAAACCAGAGTAAAAGTTTCACCTGCAACCCGATCCCTTTGTACTAGATGAACGAACGTCTCTCCACATGCTTAGTTCTGAGAAATATGTGTGTGTGAAAGCCTAACTTAACCTAGCTCTTTGGGAACAAAAACATTCTTTTCAGTTGCCAACAGCACTCCATATATATATATGGGGAAGTACAAGCTCCAACTCGGTTTTACAGTTAAAACTGCAGGAACTTCATCCCGGCACTAGGATACACATGAGAAACCAAAGTAATAGTTTCTCCAGCAAATCGTTCCTTTGTGCTTGATGAACGAACGTATCACCACATGCTCAGTTCTGAGAGAAAAGTTTGTGTGAAAGTCTTACTACACATATCTTGATGGGAAAAGAAATTTTCTTTAATTTGCAAACTGCAATCCGTACGTATATATGGAGCGGTTCTCGCTCCAAATCGGTTTTACAGTGAAAAATACAGGAACTTCAAACCGGCACTAGGAAACACACTGAGAAACCAGAGTAAAAATTTCACCTGCAACCCATTCCCATTTTGCTTGATGAACGAACGTGTCTCTACATGCTCAGTTCTGAGAGATAAGTGTGTGTGAAAGCCGAACTTCACCTAGCTTGTTGGGAACACAAAGTTTCTTTTTAGTTGCAAACTGCACTCCATACATATATAAGGGGAGGTACTCGCTCCAAGTCGATTTTACTGAGAAAAGTGCAGGAAATTCTAACCGGCACTAGGAAAAACACTGAGAAAACAGAGTAAAAGATTCTCTTTCAAACCGATCCCATTGTGCTACATGAACGATTGTCTCTCCACATTCTCTGTTCTGAGATTTATTTGATTGTGAAAGCCGTCCTTCACCTAACTTGTTGGGAACACAAAGTTACTTTTCATGTGCAAACTGCACTCCATACATATATATGGGGAGTTACTCGCTCCAACTCTGTTTTACACTGAAAACTGCAGGAACTTCAAACAGGCACTTGGAAACACACTGAGAATCCAGAGAAAAGTTTCTCCTGCAAACCGTTCCCTTTTTTGCTAGGTGAAAGAACGCCTCTCCTCATGCTCAGTTCTGAGGGATAATTGTGAATGAAATCCATCCTTCACCTACCTTGTTGGGAACACAAAGTTTCTTTTTAGTTGCAAACTACACTCCATATATATATATGGGGAGTTACTATATCCAACTCAGTTTTAAAGTGAAAACTGCAGGAACCTTAAACAGGCACTAGGAAAAACACTGAGAAACCAGAGTAATAGTTTCAACTGCAACCTGTTTCAATTGTGCTAGTTGAATGAACGTCTCTCCACATGCTCAGTTCTGAGAGAAAAGTGTGTGTTAAAGCCAACCCTCACCTAGCTTGTTGGGAACAGAAGTTTGTATTTAGTTGCAAACTGCATTCCATACATTATATATGGGGCGGTACAAGCTCCAAATCAGTTTTACAGTGAAAAATGCAGGAAATTCAACCGGCACTATGAAACACATTGAGAAACCAGAGTAAAAATTTCTCCTACAACCTGTTCCCATTGTGCTAGATGAATCAACGTCTCTCCACATGCACAGTTCTTTGAGATAAATGTGTGTTAAAGCAATCCTTCACCTAGCTTGTTGGGAACAGAAGTTTGATTTTAGTTGCAAACTGCACTCCATACATATATACGGGGATTTTCTCGCTCCAACTAGGTTTTAAAGTGAAAACTGCAGGAACTTCAAGCCGGCAGAAGGAAACACACTGAGAATCCAGAGTAATAGTTTTTCCTGCAAACATTTCCTTTGTGCTAGATGAACGAACGTCTCTACACATGTTCAGTTCTGAGAGATAATTGTGCGTGAAAGCTGTCCTTCAGCTAGCTTGTTGGGAACAGAAGTTCCTATTTAGTTGCAAACTGCACTCCATACATATATAAGGGGAGGTACTCTTTGCAACTCGATTTTACAGAGAAATGTGCAGGAACTTCTAACCGGCACTAGGGAAATCACTGAGAAAACAAAGTAAAAGTTTCTCCTGCAAATCGTTCCTTTGTGCTTGATGAACGAACGTATCTCCACTTGCTCAGTTCTGAGAGATATGTGTGTGTGAAAGCCGTCCTTCAACTAGCTTTTTGGGAACACAAAGATTCTTTACAATTGCAAACTAAACTCCATACATATATAGGGGATGAACACGCTCCAACTCGGTTTTGCAGTGAACACTTCAGGAAATTCAAACCGGCACTAGGAAACACACTGAGAAACCATGGTAAAAGTTTCCCCTGCAAAATCTTCCCTTTGTTCTTGATGAACGAACGCCTCTCCACATGCTCATTTCTGAGTGATAATTGTGTGTGAAAGCCGTCTTTCAACTAGCTTGTTAGGAACAGAAAGTTTCTTTTCCGTTGCAAACTTCACTCCATACATATATATGGGGCGGTATTCGCTGCAAATCCGTTTTGCTGTGAAATCTGCAGGATTTTCAACCCGGCACTAAGAAACACACTGAGAAACCAGAGAAAAAGTTCCTCCTTCAATCCGTTCCCGTTGTACTAGATGAACGAAAGTCTATTCACATGCTCAGTTCTCAGAGATAAATGTGTGTGAAAGCCGTCCTTCACCTAGCCTGTTGGGAACACAAACTATCTTTTCAGTTGCCAACTGCACTCCATACATATATATGGAGAGTTACTCGCTCCAACTCGCTTTTACAGAGAAAACTGAAGGAATTTCAAACCGGCACTAGGATACACACTGAGAAACCAGAGTAATATTTTCTCCTGCAAACCGTTCCTTTGTGCTAGATGAACGAACGTATCTCCACATGCTCAGTTCTGAGAGATAAGTGTGTGTGAATGCCGTCTTTCACCTTGCTTGTTTGGAACAGAAGGTTTGTTTTCAATTGCAATTTGCACTCTATACATATATATATGGGGAGGTACTCGCTCCAACACAGTTTTACAGTGAAAACTGCAGGAAATTCAAACCGGCATTAGGAAACACACTGAGAGACCAGAGTAAAAGTTTCTCCTGCAACCCGTTCCCTTTGTACTAGATGAAAGAACTTCTATCCAAATGCTCAGTTCGGAGAGTTAAGTGTGTGTGAAAGCCGTCCTTCACCTTGCTTGTTGGGAACACAAAGTTTCTTTTCAGTTCAAAACTGCACTCCATACGTATATATGGGGAGTTACTCGCTCCAACTCTCTTTTACAGAGAAAACTGAAGGAATTTCTAACCGGCATTAGGATACACACTGAGAAACCAGAGTAATAGTTTCTCCTGCAAACCGTTCCTTTTTGCTAGATGAGCGAACGTATCTCCACATGCTGAGTTCTGAGAGATAAGTGTGTGTGAATGCCGCCCTTCACCTTGATTGTTTGGAACACAATTTTTCTTTTCAATTGCAAATTGCACTCCATACATATATATGGGGAGGTTTTCGTTCCAATTCGCCTTTACAGTGAAAACTCCAGAAACTTCAGACCGGCACTAGGAAACACACTGGGAAACCAGAGTAAACTTTCTCCTGCAACCAGTTCCCTTTGGGATAGATGAACGAACGTCTCTCCGCATGCTCAGTTCTGAGTGATATGTATGTGTGAAAGCCGACCTTCACCTAGCTTGTTGGGAACACAAAGTTTCTTTTTAGTTGCAAACTGCACTCCATACAAATATAAGGGGAGGTACTCGCTCCAACTCGATTTTACAGAGAAAAGTGCAGGAAATTCTAACCGGCACTAGGAAAAACACTGAGAATACAGAGTAAAAGATTCTCTTTCAAACCGATCCCATTGTGCTACATGAACGAATGTCTCTCCACATTCTCTGTTCTGAGAGTTATTTGATTGTGAAAGCTTTATTCCACCTAACTTTTTTGGAACACAAAGTTTCTTTTCAGGTGCAAACTGCACTCTTTACATATATATGGGGAGGTACTCGCTCCAAATCGGTTTTCCATGAAAACTGCAGGAACTTCACACTGGCACTAGGAAACACACTGAGAAACCAGAGTAAAAGTTTCTCCTGCAAAACGTTCCATTTGTGCTAGATGAAAGAACGTCTCTCCACATGCACAATTGTTTGAGATAAATGTGTGTGAAAGCCTCACTTCACCTAGCTTGTTGGGAACAGAAATTTTCTTTTCAGTTGCAAACTGTACTCCATAAATATACATGGGGAGATACTCGCTCCAACACGGTTTTACAGTGAAAATTGCAGGGACTTCAAACCGGCACTAGGAAACACACTGAGAAACCAGAGTAAAAATTTCTCTTGCAACCTGTTCCCATTGTGCTAGATGAATGAACGTCTCCCCACATGCTCAGTTCTGAGAGGAAATTGCGTGTTAAAGCCAGCCTTCACCTAGCTTGTTGGGACCAGAAGTTTGTTTTTAGTTGCAAAGTGCACCCCATACATATATATGGGGAGTTACTCGTTCCAACTCTGTTTTACACTGAAAACTGCAGGAACTTCAAACAGGCATTAGGAAACACACTGAGAAACCAGAGTAAAAGTTTCTCCTGCAAACCTTTCCTTTGTGCTAGGTGGAAGAACGCCTCTCCTCATGCTCAGTTCTGAGGGAAAAGTTGAGTGAAATCCATCCTTCACCTACCTTATTGGGAACACAAAGTTTCTTTTTAGTTGCAAACTACACTCCATATATATAAATGGGGAGTTACTATCTCCAACTCAGTTTTACAGTGAAAACTTCAGGAACTTTAAAAAGGCACTAGGAAAAACACTGAGAAACCAGAGTAATAGTTTCAACTGCAACCTGTTCCAATTGTGCTAGATGAATGAACGTCTCTCCACATGCTCAGTTCTGAGAGAAAAGTGTGTGTTAAAGCCAAACCTCACCTAGCTTGTGGGAACAGAAGTTTGTTTTTAGTTGCTAACTGCACTCCATACATTATATATGGGGTGGTACAAGCTCCAAATCAGTTTTACAGTGAAAAATGCAGGAACTTCAACCGGCACTAGGAAACACATTGAGAAACCAGAGTAAAAATTTCTCCTACAACCTGTTCCCATTGTGCTAGATGAATCAACGTCTCTCCACATGCACAGTTCTTTGAGATAAATGTGTGTTAAAGTGATCCTTCACCTAGCTTGTTGGGAACAGAAGTTTGATTTTACTTGAAAATTGCACTCCATGCATATATATGGGGATTTTCTCGCTCCAACTAGGTTTTACAGTGAAAACTGCAGGAACTTCAAGCCGGCAGTAGGAAACACACTGAGAATCCAGAGTAGTAGTTTCTCCTGCAAACATTTCCTTTGTGCTAGGTGAACGAACGCCTATCAACATGCTCATTTCACAGTGATAATTGTGTGTGAAAGCCGTCTTTCACGTAGCTTGTTAAGAACAGAAAGTCTCTTTTAACGTGCAAACTGTACTCGTTACGTATATATGGGAAGGTACTCGCTCCAACTCGGTTTTACAGTGAAAACTGCAGGAACTTCAAACAGGCACTAGGAAACACACTGAGAAACCTAAGTAAAAGTTTCTCCTGCAACCCGTTCCCTTTGTATTAGATGAACGATCGTCTCTGCACATGCTCAGTTCTCAGAGATAAGTGTGTGTGAATGCCATACTTCAACTTGCTTGTTGGGAACCCAAAGTTTCTTTTCAGTTGCGAACTGCACTCCATAAATATATATGAGGATGTACTCGCTCTAACTCGGTTTTACACTGAAAACTGCAGGAAATTAAAACCGGCAATAGGAAACACACTGAGAAACCAGAATAAAAGTTTTACTTGCATCCCTTTCCTATTGTGCTAGATGAACGAACGTCTCTCCACATGCTCAGTTCTGACAGATAAGTGTGTGTGAATTCCCTCCATCAACTAGCTTGTTGGGAACACAATGTATCTTTTCACATGCAAACTGTAATCTTTACATATATATGGGAAGGTACTCGCTCCAACTCGGTTTTACGGAGAAAACTTCAGGAATTTCAAACAGGCACTAGGAAACACACTGAGAAACCAGAGTAAAAGTTTCACCTGCAAACCGATCCCTTTGTACTAGATGAACGAACGTCTCTCCAAATGCTTAGTTCTGAGAAATATGTGTGTGTGGAAGCCGAACTTCAACTAGCTTGCTGGGAACACAAACATTCTTTTCAGTTGCCAACTGCACTCCATACATATATTTGGGGAAGTACTCGCTCCAACTCGGTTTCACAGTGAAAACTGCAGGAACTTCAAAACGGCACTAGGATACACATGAGTAACCAAACTAATAGTTTCTCCTGCAAACCGTTCCTTTGTGCTTGATGAACGAACGTATCTCCACATGCTCAGTTCTCAGAGAAAAGTGTGTGTGAAAGACTTACTACACATATCTTGTTGGGAAAAGTAATTTTCTTTTAATTTGCAACCTGCAATCCATACATATATACAGGGCGGTTCTCGCTCCAACTCGTTTTTGCAGTGAACACTTCAGGAACTTCAAACCGGCACTAGGAAACACACTGAGAAACCAGAGAAAAATTTCACCTGCAACCCGTTCCCATTTTGCTTGATGAACGAACGTGTCTCCACAAGATCAGTTCGGAGAGTTAAGTGTGTGTGAAAACGTACTTAACCTAGATTTTTGAGAACACAAAGTTTCTTTTCACGTGCAAATTGCAATCGTTACATATATATGGCGAGGTACTCGCTCCAACTCGTTTTTACAGTGAAAACTTCAGGAACTTCACACCAGCACTATGAAACACACAGAGAAACCAGAGTAAAAGTTTTTCCTGCAAAACATTCCATTTGATAAATGAAAGAACGTCTCTACCCATGCTTCGTTCTTTGAAATAAATGTGTGTGAAAGCCGTCCTTCTTTTACCTTGTTGTGAACAGAAATTTTGTTTTCAGTTGCAAAATGTATTCCAAAAATATACATGGGGTGGTACTCGCACCAACTCAGTTTTACATTGAAAACTGCAGGAACTTCAAACAGGCACCAGGAAACACACTGAGAAACCAGAGTACAAGTTTCACCTGCAAACCTTTCCCTTTGTACTAGATGAACGAAAGTCTCTCCACATGATTATTTCTGAGAAATATGTGTGTGTGAAAGCCGACCTTCACCTAGCTTGTTGGGAACGCAAACATTCTTTTCAGTTGCCAACTGCACTCCATACATATATATGGGGAAGTTATCGCTCCAACTCTTTTTTACAGTGAAACCTGCAGGAACGTCATACTGGCAGTAGGATACACATGAGAAAACAAAGTAATAGTTTCTCCTGCAAATCGTTCCTTTGTGCTTGATGAACGAACGTATCTCCACTTGCTCAGTTCTGAGAGATATGTGTGTGTGAAAGCCGTCCTTCAACTAGCTTTTTGGGAACACAAAGATTCTTTACAATTGCAAACTAAACTCCATACATATATATGGGGATGAACACGCTCCAACTCGGTTTTGCAGTGAACACTTCAGGAAATTCAAACCGGCACTAGGAAACACACTGAGAAACCATGGTAAAAGTTTCCCCTGCAAACTCTTCCCTTTGTTCTTGATGAAAGAACGCCTCTCCACATGCTCATTTCTGTTGATAATTGTGTGTGAAAGCCGCCTTTCAACTAGCTTGTTAGGATCAGAAAGTTTCTTTTCCGTTGTAAACTTCACTCCATACATATATATGGGGCGGTATTCGCTGCAATTCCGTTTTGCTGTGAAATCTGCTGGAATTTCAACCCGGCACTAAGAAACACACTGAGAAACCAGAGAAAAAGTTCCTCCTTCAATCCGTTCCCGTTGTACTAGATGAACGAAAGTCTATGCACATGCTCAGTTCTCAGAGATAAATGTGTGTGAAAGCCGTCCTTCACCAAGCTTGTTGGGAACACAAAGTATCTTTTCAGTTGCCATCTGCACTCCATACATATATATGGAGAGTTACTCGCTCCAACTCGCTTTTACAGAGAAAACTGAAGGAATTTCAAACCGGCACTAGGATACACACTGAGAAACAAGAGTAATATTTTCTCCTGCAAACCGTTCCTTTGTGCTAGATGAACGAAAGTATCTCCACATGCTCAGATCTGAGAGATAAGTGTGTGTGTATGCCGCCCTTCACCTTGCTTGTTGGGAACACAAGGTTTCTTTTCAATTGCAAATTGCACTCCATACATATGGGGAGGTAAATCCTCCAATTCGGTTTTAAACATAAAACTGCATAAAATTCAAACCGGCACTAGGAAACACACTGAGAAACCATAGTAAAAGTTTCCCCTGCAAACTCTTCCCTTTGTTCTTGATGAAAGAACGCCTCTCCACATGCTCATTTCTGTTGATAATTGTGTGTGAAAGCCGCCTTTCAACTAGCTTGTTAGGATCAGAAAGTTTCTTTTCCGTTGCAAACTTCACTCCATACATATATATGGGGCGGTATTCGCTGCAATTCCGTTTTGCTGTGAAATCTGCTGGAATTTCAACCCGGCACTAAGAAACACACTGAGAAACCAGAGAAAAAGTTCCTCCTTCAATCCGTTCCAGTTGTACTAGATGAACGAAAGTCTATGCACATGCTCAGTTCTCAGAGATAAATGTGTGTGAAAGCCGTCCTTCACCAAGCTTGTTGGGAACACAAAATATCTTTTCACTTGCCATCTGCACTCCATACATATATATGGAGAGTTACTCGCTCCAACTCGCTTTTACAGAGAAAACTGAAGGAATTTCAAACCGGCACTAGGATACACACTGAGAAACAAGAGTAATAGTTTCTCCTGCAAACCGTTCCTTTGTGCTAGATGAACGAAAGTATCTCCACATGCTCAGATCTGAGAGATAAGTGTGTGTGAATGCCGTCCTTCACCTTGCTTGTTTGGAACACAAGGTTTCTTTTTAATTCCAATTTGCATTCCATACATATATATATGGGGAGGTACTCGCTCCAACACAGTTTTACAGTGAAAACTGCAGGAAATTCAAACCGGCATTAGGAAACACACTGAGAGACCAGAGTAAAAGTTTCTCCTGCAACCCGTTCCCTTTGTACTAGATGAAAGAACTTCTATCCAAATGCTCATTTCGGAGAGATAAGTGTGTGTGAAAGCCGTCCTTCACCTTGCTTGTTGGGAACACAAATTTTCTTTTCAGTTGAATAAAGCACTCCATACATATATATGGGGAGTTACTCGCTCCAACTCTCTTTTACAGAGAAAACTGAAGGAATTTCTAACCGGCACTAGGATACACACTGGGAAACCAGAGTAATAGTTTCTCATGCAAACCGTTCATTTGTGCTAGATGAGCAAACGTATCTCCACATGCTCAGTTCTGAGAGATAAGTGTGTGTGTATGCCGCCCTTCACCTTGATTGTTTGGAAGACAAGGTTTCTTTTCAATTACAAATTGCACTCCATACATATATATATGGGGAGGTACTCTCTCCAACACACTTTTACTGTGAAAACTGCAGGAATTTCAAAGCGGCATTAGGAAACACACTGAGAAACCAGATTAAATGTTCTGCAACCCGTTCACTTTGTACTAGATGAAAGAACTTCTATTCAAATGCTCATTTCGGAGAGATAAGTGTGTGTGAAAGCCGTCCTTCACCTTGCTTGTTGGGAACACAAAGTTTCTTTTCAATTGCAAATTGCACTCCATATATATGGGGAGGTAAATCCTCCAATTCGGTTTTACACTTAAAACTGCATAAAATTCAAACCGGCATTAGGAAACACACTGAGAGACCAGAGTAAAAGTTTCTCCTGCAACCCGTTCCCTTTGTACTAGATGAAAGAACTTCTATCCAAATGCTCAGTTCGGAGAGTTAAGTGTGTGTGAAAGCCGTCCTTCACCTTGCTTGTTGGGAACACAAAGTTTCTTTTCAGTTCAAAACTGCACTCCATACATATATATGGGGAGTTACTCGCTCCAACTCTCTTTTACAGAGAAAACTGAAGGAATTTCTAAACGGCACTAGGATACACACTGAGAAACCAGAGTAAGAGTTTCTCCTGCAAACCGTTCCTTTTTGCTAGATGAGCGAACGTATCTCCACATGCTCAGTTCTGAGAGATAAGTGTGTGTGAATGCCGCCATTCACCTTGATTGTTTGGAACACAATTTTTCTTTTCAATTGCAAATTGCACTCCATACTCCAAACCTTCAAATGGGAGGTTTCCGTTCCAATTCGCCTTTACAGTGAAAACTCCAGAAACTTCAGACCAGCACTAGGAAACACACTGGGAAACCAGAGTAAACTTTCTCCTGCAACCAGTTCCCTTTGGGATAGATGAACGAACGTCTCTCCACATGCTCAGTTCTGAGAGATAAGTGTGTGTGAATTCCTTCAATCACCTATCTTGTTGGGAACACAAAGTATCTTTTCACTTGCAAACTGTACTCGTTACATATATATGGGAAGGTACTCGCTCCAACTCGTTGTTACAGAGAAAACTGCAGGAACTTCAAAGAGGCACTAGGAAACACACTGAGAAACCACAATAAAAGTTTCACCTGCAACCCGTTCCCTTTGTACTAGATGAACGAAAGTCTCTCCACATGCTTTGTTCTGAGAAATATTTGTGTGTGAAAGCTGACCTTCACCTAGCTTGTTGGGAACACAAACATTCTTTTCAGTTGCCAACAGCACTCCATATATATATATGGGGAAGTACTAGCTCCAACTCGGTTTTACAGTTAAAACTGCAGGAACTTCATCCCGGCACTAGGATACACATGAGAAACCAAAGTAATAGTTTCTCCTGCAAACCATTCCTTTGTGCTTGATGAACGAACGTATCTCCACATGCTCAGTTCTGAGAGAAAAGTGTGTGTGAAAGACTTACTACACATATCTTGTAGGGAAAAGAAATTTTCTTTTAATATGCAAACTGCAATCCTTACATATGTATGGGGCGGTTCTCGCTCCAACTCGGTTTTGCAGTGAACACTTCAGGAACTTCAAACCGGCACCAGGAAACACACTGAGAATCTAGAGTAAAAATTTCACCTGCAATCCGTTCCCATTTTGCTTGATGAACGAACGTATCTCCACAAGCTCAGTTCGGAGAGATAAGTGTGTGTGAAACCGTCCTTCACCTAGATTTTTGAGAATACAAAGTTTCTTTTCACGTGCAAATTGCAATCGTTACATATATATGGCGAGGTACTCGCTCCAACTGGTTTTTACAGTGAAAACTGCAGGAACTACACACCAGCACTATGAAACACACAGAGAATCCAGAGTAAACGTTTTTCCTGATAACCGTTCCATTTGATAGATGAAAGATCGTCTCTTCCCATGCTCTGCTCTTTGAAATAAATGTGTGTGAAAGCCATCCTTCATTTACCTTGTTGTGAACACAAAGTTTGTTTTCAGTTGCAAACTTTATTCCATAAATATACATGGGGTGGTACTCGCACCAACTCGGTTTTACAGTGAAAACTGCAGGAACTTCAAACAGGCATTAGGAAACACACTGAGAATCCAGAGTAACAGTTTCTCCTGCAAACCGTTCCTTTGTGCTAGGTGAAAGAACGCCTCTCCTCATGCTCAGTTCTGAGGGACAAGTGTGAGTGAAATCCATCCTTCACCTACCTTGTTGGGAACACAAAGTTTCTTTTTAGTTGCAAACTACACTCCATATATATATATGGGGAGTTACTATCTCCAACTCAGTTTTACAGTGAAAACTGCAGGAACTTTAAACAGGCACTAGGAAAAACGCTGAGAAACCAGAGTAATAGTTTCAACTGCAACCTGTTCCAATTGTGCTAGTTGAATGAACGTCTCTCCACATGCTCAGTTCCGAGAGAAAAGTGTGTGTTAAAGCCAACCCTCACCTAGCTTGTTGGGAACAGAAGTTTGTTTTTAGTTGCAAACTGCACTCCATACATTATATATGGGGCGGAACAAGATCCAAATCAGTTTTACAGTGAAAAATGCAGGAACTTCAACCAGCAGTAGGAATCACATTGAGAAACCAGAGTAAAAATTTCTCCTACAACCTGTTCCCATTGTGCTAGATGAATCAACGTCTCTCCACATACACAGTTCTTTGAGATAAATGTGTGTTAAAGCAATCCTTCACCTAGCTTGTTGGGAACAGAAGATTGATTTTAGTTGAAAATTGCACTCCATACAAATATATGGAAATTTTCTCGCTCCAACTAGGTTTTAAAGTGAAAACTGCAGGAACTTCAAGCCGGCAGTAGGAAACACACTGAGAACCCAGAGTAATAGTTTCTCCTGCAAACATTTCCTTTGTGCTAGATGAGCAAACGTCTCTCCACATGCTCAGTTCTGAGAGATAAGTGTGCGTGAAAGCTGTCCTTCACCTAACTTGTTGGGAACAGAAGTTCCTATTTAGTTGCAAACTGCACTCCATACATATATAAGAGTAGGTACTCGTTGAAACTCGATTTTACAGAGAAAAATGCAGGAATTTCTAACCGGCACTAGGAAAATCACTGAAAAACCACAGTAAAAGTTTCACCTGCAACCCTTTCCCTTTTTATTAGATGAACGATCGTCTCTGCACAAGCTCAGTTCTCAGAGATAAATGTGTGTGAAAGCCGTCCTTCACCTAGCTTGTTGGGAACACAAAGTTTCTTTTTTGTGCAAACTGCACTAAATACAAATATATGGAGAGTTATCCGCTCCATCTCGGTTTTAAACTGAAAACTGCAGGAAATTCACACCAGCACTATGAAACACACAGAGAAACCAGAGTAAAATTTTTTCCTGCAATCCGTTCCATTTGATAGATGAAAGAACGTCTCTACCCATGCTCTGTTCTTTGAAATAAATGTGTGTGAAAGCCGTCCTTCATTTACCTTGTTGTGAACACAAAGTTTGTTTTCAGTTGCAAACTGTATTCCATAAATATACATGGGGTGGTACTCGCACCAACTCGGTTTTACAGTGAAAACTGCAGGAACTTCAAACAGGCACTAGGAAACACACTGAGAAACCAGAGTTGTTTTCCTCCAACACTTTCCCTTTGGACTACATGAATGAACGTCTCTCCACATGCTCATTTCTGAAAAATAAGTGTGTGTGAAAGCCTTCCTTCACCAATCTTGTTGGGAACACAATGTTTGTTTTCAGTTTCCAACTAAAATCCATACATATATATGGGGAGGTACTCGCTCCAAATCTGTTTTACAGTGAAAACTGCAGGAACTTCAAACCGGTACTAGGAAACTCACTGAGAAACCAGAGTAAAAATTTCGGCTGCAACACTTTCCATTTGTGCTAGATGAACGAACGTCTCACCACATGCTAAGTTCTGATAGATAAGTGTGTGTGAAACCGTCCTTCACCTAGATTTTTGAGAACACAAAGTTTCTTTTCACGTGCAAATTGCAATCGTAACATATATATGGCGAGCTACTCGCTCCGACTCGTTTTTACAGTGAAAACTGCAGGAACTTCATACCAGCATTATGAAACACACAGAAAAAACAGAGTAAAAGTATTTCCTGCAAACCGTTCCATTTGATAAATGAAAGAACGTCTCTACCCATGCTCTGTTCTTTGAAATAAATGTGTGTGAAAGCCGTCCTTCATTTACCTTGTTGTGAACACAAAGTTTGTTTTCAGTTGCAAAATGTATTCAATAAATATACATGGGGTGGTACTCGCACCAACTCGGTTTTACAGTGAAAACTGCAGGAACTTCAAACAGGCACCAGGAAACACACTGAGAAACCAGAGTAAAAGTTTCACCTGCAACCAGATCCCTTTGTACTAGATGAACGAACGTCTCTCCACATGCTTAGTTCTGAGAAATATGTGTGTGTGAAAGCCTAACTTAACCTAGCTCTTTGGGAACAAAAACATTCTTTTCAGTTGCCAACAGCACTCCATATATATATATGGGGAAGTACAAGCTCCAACTCGGTTTTACAGTTAAAACTGCAGGAACTTCATCCCGGCACTAGGATACACATGAGAAACCAAAGTAATAGTTTCTCCAGCAAATCGTTCCTTTGTGCTTGATGAACGAACGTATCACCACATGCTCAGTTCTGAGAGAAAAGTTTGTGTGAAAGTCTTACTACACATATCTTGATGGCAAAAGAAATTTTCTTTAATTTGCAAACTGCAATCCGTACATATATATGGAGCGGTTCTCGCTCCAAATCGGTTTTACAGTGAAAAATACAGGAACTTCAAACCGGCACTAGGAAACACACTGAGAAACCAGAGTAAAAATTTCACCTGCATCCCGTTCCCAATTTTGCTTGATGAACGAACGTGTCTCTACATGCTCAGTTCTGAGAGATAAGTGTGTGTGAAAGCCGAACTTCACCTAGCTTGTTGGGAACACAAAGTTTCTTTTTAGTTGCAAACTGCACTCCATACATATATAAGGGGAGGTACTCGCTCCAAGTCGATTTTACTGAGAAAAGTGCAGGAAATTCTAACCGGCACTAGGAAAAACACTGAGAAAACAGAGTAAAAGATTCTCTTTCAAACCGATCCCATTGTGCTACATGAACGATTGTCTCTCCACATTCTCTGTTCTGAGATTTATTTGATTGTGAAAGCCGTCCTTCACCTAACTTGTTGGGAACACAAAGTTACTTTTCATGTGCAAACTGCACTCCATACATATATATGGGGAGTTACTCGCTCCAACTCTGTTTTACACTGAAAACTGCAGGAACTTCAAACAGGCACTTGGAAACACACTGAGAATACAGAGTAACAGTTTCTCCTGCAAACCGTTCCCTTTTTTGCTAGGTGAAAGAACGCCTCTCCTCATGCTCAGTTCTGAGGGATAATTGTGAATGAAATCCATCCTTCACCTACCTTGTTGGGAACACAAAGTTTCTTTTTAGTTGCAAACTACACTCCATATATATATATGGGGAGTTACTATATCCAACTCAGATTTAAAGTGAAAACTGCAGGAACCTTAAACAGGCACTAGGAAAAACACTGAGAAACCAGAGTAATAGTTTCAACTGCAACCTGTTTCAATTGTGCTAGTTGAATGAACGTCTCTCCACATGCTCAGTTCTGAGAGAAAAGTGTGTGTTAAAGCCAACCCTCACCTAGCTTGTTGGGAACAGAAGTTTGTATTTAGTTGCAAACTGCATTCCATACATTATATATGGGGCGGTACAAGCTCCAAATCAGTTTTACAGTGAAAAATGCAGGAAATTCAACCGGCACTATGAAACACATTGAGAAACCAGAGTAAAAATTTCTCCTACAACCTGTTCCCATTGTGCTAGATGAATCAACGTCTCTCCACATGCACAGTTCTTTGAGATAAATGTGTGTTAAAGCAATCCTTCACCTAGCTTGTTGGGAACAGAAGTTTGATTTTAGTTGCAAACTGCACTCCATACATATATACGGGGATTTTCTCGCTCCAACTAGGTTTTAAAGTGAAAACTGCAGGAACTTCAAGCCGGCAGAAGGAAACACACTGAGAATCCAGAGTAATAGTTTTTCCTGCAAACATTTCCTTTGTGCTAGATGAACGAACGTCTCTACACATGTTCAGTTCTGAGAGATAATTGTGCGTGAAAGCTGTCCTTCAGCTAGCTTGTTGGGAACAGAAGTTCCTATTTAGTTGCAAACTGCACTCCATACATATATAAGGGGAGGTACTCTTTGCAACTCGATTTTACAGAGAAATGTGCAGGAACTTCTAACCGGCACTAGGGAAATCACTGAGAAAACAAAGTAAAAGTTTCTCCTGCAAATCGTTCCTTTGTGCTTGATGAACGAACGTATCTCCACTTGCTCAGTTCTGAGAGATATGTGTGTGTGAAAGCCGTCCTTCAACTAGCTTTTTGGGAACACAAAGATTCTTTACAATTGCAAACTAAACTCCATACATATATAGGGGATGAACACGCTCCAACTCGGTTTTGCAGTGAACACTTCAGGAAATTCAAACCGGCACTAGGAAACACACTGAGAAACCATGGTAAAAGTTTCCCCTGCAAAATCTTCCCTTTGTTCTTGATGAACGAACGCCTCTCCACATGCTCATTTCTGAGTGATAATTGTGTGTGAAAGCCGTCTTTCAACTAGCTTGTTAGGAACAGAAAGTTTCTTTTCCGTTGCAAACTTCACTCCATACATATATATGGGGCGGTATTCGCTGCAAATCCGTTTTGCTGTGAAATCTGCAGGATTTTCAACCCGGCACTAAGAAACACACTGAGAAACCAGAGAAAAAGTTCCTCCTTCAATCCGTTCCCGTTGTACTAGATGAACGAAAGTCTATTCACATGCTCAGTTCTCAGAGATAAATGTGTGTGAAAGCCGTCCTTCACCTAGCCTGTTGGGAACACAAACTATCTTTTCAGTTGCCAACTGCATTCCATACATATATATGGAGAGTTACTCGCTCCAACTCGCTTTTACAGAGAAAACTGAAGGAATTTCAAACCGGCACTAGGATACACACTGAGAAACCAGAGTAATATTTTCTCCTGCAAACCGTTCCTTTGTGCTAGATGAACGAACGTATCTCCACTTGCTCAGTTCTGAGAGATATGTGTGTGTGAAAGCCGTCCTTCAACTAGCTTTTTGGGAACACAAAGATTCTTTACAATTGCAAACTAAACTCCATACATATATAGGGGATGAACACGCTCCAACTCGGTTTTGCAGTGAACACTTCAGGAAATTCAAACCGGCACTAGGAAACACACTGAGAAACCATGGTAAAAGTTTCCCCTGCAAAATCTTCCCTTTGTTCTTGATGAACGAACGCCTCTCCACATGCTCATTTCTGAGTGATAATTGTGTGTGAAAGCCGTCTTTCAACTAGCTTGTTAGGAACAGAAAGTTTCTTTTCCGTTGCAAACTTCACTCCATACATATATATGGGGCGGTATTCGCTGCAAATCCGTTTTGCTGTGAAATCTGCAGGATTTTCAACCCGGCACTAAGAAACACACTGAGAAACCAGAGAAAAAGTTCCTCCTTCAATCCGTTCCCGTTGTACTAGATGAACGAAAGTCTATTCACATGCTCAGTTCTCAGAGATAAATGTGTGTGAAAGCCGTCCTTCACCTAGCTTGTTGGGAACACAAACTATCTTTTCAGTTGCCAACTGCACTCCATACATATATATGGAGAGTTACTCGCTCCAACTCGCTTTTACAGAGAAAACTGAAGGAATTTCAAACCGGCACTAGGATACACACTGAGAAACCAGAGTAATATTTTCTCCTGCAAACCGTTCCTTTGTGCTAGATGAACGAACGTATCTCCACATGCTCAGTTCTGAGAGATAAGTGTGTGTGAATGCCGTCTTTCACCTTGCTTGTTTGGAACAGAAGGTTTGTTTTCAATTGCAATTTGCACTCCATACATATATATATGGGGAGGTACTCGCTCCAACACAGTTTTACAGTGAAAACTGCAGGAAATTCAAACCGGCATTAGGAAACACACTGAGAGACCAGAGTAAAAGTTTCTCCTGCAACCCGTTCCCTTTGTACTAGATGAAAGAACTTCTATCCAAATGCTCAGTTCGGAGAGTTAAGTGTGTGTGAAAGCCGTCCTTCACCTTGCTTGTTGGGAACACAAAGTTTCTTTTCAGTTCAAAACTGCACTCCATACGTATATATGGGGAGTTACTCGCTCCAACTCTCTTTTACAGAGAAAACTGAAGGAATTTCTAACCGGCATTAGGATACACACTGAGAAACCAGAGTAATAGTTTCTCCTGCAAACCGTTCCTTTTTGCTAGATGAGCGAACGTATCTCCACATGCTGAGTTCTGAGAGATAAGTGTGTGTGAATGCCGCCCTTCACCTTGATTGTTTGGAACACAATTTTTCTTTTCAATTGCAAATTGCACTCCATACATATATATGGGGAGGTTTTCGTTCCAATTCGCCTTTACAGTGAAAACTCCAGAAACTTCAGACCGGCACTAGGAAACACACTGGGAAACCAGAGTAAACTTTCTCCTGCAACCAGTTCCCTTTGGGATAGATGAACGAACGTCTCTCCGCATGCTCAGTTCTGAGTGATATGTATGTGTGAAAGCCGACCTTCACCTAGCTTGTTGGGAACACAAAGTTTCTTTTTAGTTGCAAACTGCACTCCATACAAATATAAGGGGAGGTACTCGCTCCAACTCGATTTTACAGAGAAAAGTGCAGGAAATTCTAACCGGCACTAGGAAAAACACTGAGAATACAGAGTAAAAGATTCTCTTTCAAACCGATCCCATTGTGCTACATGAACGAATGTCTCTCCACATTCTCTGTTCTGAGAGTTATTTGATTGTGAAAGCTTTATTCCACCTAACTTTTTTGGAACACAAAGTTTCTTTTCAGGTGCAAACTGCACTCTTTACATATATATGGGGAGGTACTCGCTCCAAATCGGTTTTCCATGAAAACTGCAGGAACTTCACACTGGCACTAGGAAACACACTGAGAAACCAGAGTAAAAGTTTCTCCTGCAAAACGTTCCATTTGTGCTAGATGAAAGAACGTCTCTCCACATGCACAATTGTTTGAGATAAATGTGTGTGAAAGCCTCACTTCACCTAGCTTGTTGGGAACAGAAATTTTCTTTTCAGTTGCAAACTGTACTCCATAAATATACATGGGGAGATACTCGCTCCAACACGGTTTTACAGTGAAAATTGCAGGGACTTCAAACCGGCACTAGGAAACACACTGAGAAACCAGAGTAAAAATTTCTCTTGCAACCTGTTCCCATTGTGCTAGATGAATGAACGTCTCCCCACATGCTCAGTTCTGAGAGGAAATTGCGTGTTAAAGCCAGCCTTCACCTAGCTTGTTGGGACCAGAAGTTTGTTTTTAGTTGCAAAGTGCACCCCATACATATATATGGGGAGTTACTCGTTCCAACTCTGTTTTACACTGAAAACTGCAGGAACTTCAAACAGGCATTAGGAAACACACTGAGAAACCAGAGTAAAAGTTTCTCCTGCAAACCTTTCCTTTGTGCTAGGTGGAAGAACGCCTCTCCTCATGCTCAGTTCTGAGGGAAAAGTTGAGTGAAATCCATCCTTCACCTACCTTGTTGGGAACACAAAGTTTCTTTTTAGTTGCAAACTACACTCCATATATATAAATGGGGAGTTACTATCTCCAACTCAGTTTTACAGTGAAAACTTCAGGAACTTTAAAAAGGCACTAGGAAAAACACTGAGAAACCAGAGTAATAGTTTCAACTGCAACCTGTTCCAATTGTGCTAGATGAATGAACGTCTCTCCACATGCTCAGTTCTGAGAGAAAAGTGTGTGTTAAAGCCAAACCTCACCTAGCTTGTGGGAACAGAAGTTTGTTTTTAGTTGCTAACTGCACTCCATACATTATATATGGGGTGGTACAAGCTCCAAATCAGTTTTACAGTGAAAAATGCAGGAACTTCAACCGGCACTAGGAAACACATTGAGAAACCAGAGTAAAAATTTCTCCTACAACCTGTTCCCATTGTGCTAGATGAATCAACGTCTCTCCAGATGCACAGTTCTTTGAGATAAATGTGTGTTAAAGTGATCCTTCACCTAGCTTGTTGGGAACAGAAGTTTGATTTTACTTGAAAATTGCACTCCATGCATATATATGGGGATTTTCTCGCTCCAACTAGGTTTTACAGTGAAAACTGCAGGAACTTCAAGCCGGCAGTAGGAAACACACTGAGAATCCAGAGTAGTAGTTTCTCCTGCAAACATTTCCTTTGTGCTAGGTGAACGAACGCCTATCAACATGCTCATTTCACAGTGATAATTGTGTGTGAAAGCCGTCTTTCACGTAGCTTGTTAAGAACAGAAAGTCTCTTTTCACGTGCAAACTGTACTCGTTACGTATATATGGGAAGGTACTCGCTCCAACTCGGTTTTACAGTGAAAACTGCAGGAACTTCAAACAGGCACTAGGAAACACACTGAGAAACCTAAGTAAAAGTTTCTCCTGCAACCCGTTCCCTTTGTATTAGATGAACGATCGTCTCTGCACATGCTCAGTTCTCAGAGATAAGTGTGTGTGAATGCCATACTTCAACTAGCTTGTTGGGAACACAAAGTTTCTTTTCAGTTGCGAACTGCACTCCATAAATATATATGAGGATGTACTCGCTCTAACTCGGTTTTACACTGAAAACTGCAGGAAATTAAAACCGGCAATAGGAAACACACTGAGAAACCAGAATAAAAGTTTTACTTGCATCCCTTTCCTATTGTGCTAGATGAACGAACGTCTCTCCACATGCTCAGTTCTGACAGATAAGTGTGTGTGAATTCCCTCCATCAACTAGCTTGTTGGGAACACAATGTATCTTTTCACATGCAAACTGTAATCTTTACATATATATGGGAAGGTACTCGCTCCAACTCGGTTTTACGGAGAAAACTTCAGGAATTTCAAACAGGCACTAGGAAACACACAGAGAAACCAGAGTAAAAGTTTTTCCTGCAAAACATTCCATTTGATAAATGAAAGAACGTCTCTACCCATGTTTCGTTCTTTGAAATAAATGTGTGTGAAAGCCGTCCTTCTTTTACCTTGTTGTGAACAGAAATTTTGTTTTCAGTTGCAAAATGTATTCCAAAAATATACATGGGGTGGTACTCGCACCAACTCAGTTTTACATTGAAAACTGCAGGAACTTCAAACAGGCACCAGGAAACACACTGAGAAACCAGAGTACAAGTTTCACCTGCAAACCTTTCCCTTTGTACTAGATGAACGAAAGTCTCTCCACATGATTATTTCTGAGAAATATGTGTGTGTGAAAGCCGACCTTCACCTAGCTTGTTGGGAACGCAAACATTCTTTTCAGTTGCCAACTGCACTCCATACATATATATGGGGAAGTTATCGCTCCAAATCTTTTTTACAGTGAAACCTGCAGGAACGTCATACTGGCAGTAGGATACACATGAGAAAACAAAGTAATAGTTTCTCCTGCAAATCGTTCCTTTGTGCTTGATGAACGAACGTATCTCCACTTGCTCAGTTCTGAGAGATATGTGTGTGTGAAAGCCGTCCTTCAACTAGCTTTTTGGGAACACAAAGATTCTTTACAATTGCAAACTAAACTCCATACATATATATGGGGATGAACACGCTCCAACTCGGTTTTGCAGTGAACACTTCAGGAAATTCAAACCGGCACTAGGAAACACACTGAGAAACCATGGTAAAAGTTTCCCCTGCAAACTCTTCCCTTTGTTCTTGATGAAAGAACGCCTCTCCACATGCTCATTTCTGTTGATAATTGTGTGTGAAAGCCGCCTTTCAACTAGCTTGTTAGGATCAGAAAGTTTCTTTTCCGTTGTAAACTTCACTCCATACATATATATGGGGCGGTATTCGCTGCAATTCCGTTTTGCTGTGAAATCTGCTGGAATTTCAACCCGGCACTAAGAAACACACTGAGAAACCAGAGAAAAAGTTCCTCCTTCAATCCGTTCCCGTTGTACTAGATGAACGAAAGTCTATGCACATGCCAGTTCTCAGAGATAAATGTGTGTGAAAGCCGTCCTTCACCAAGCTTGTTGGGAACACAAAGTATCTTTTCAGTTGCCATCTGCACTCCATACATATATATGGAGAGTTACTCGTCCAACTCGCTTTTACAGAGAAAACTGAAGGAATTTCAAACCGGCACTAGGATACACACTGAGAAACAAGAGTAATAGTTTCTCCTGCAAACCGTTCCTTTGTGCTAGATGAACGAAAGTATCTCCACATGCTCAGATCTGAGAGATAAGTGTGTGTGTATGCCGCCCTTCACCTTGCTTGTTGGGAACACAAGGTTTCTTTTCAATTGCAAATTGCACTCCATACATATGGGGAGGTAAATCCTCCAATTCGGTTTTAAACATAAAACTGCATAAAATTCAAACCGGCACTAGGAAACACACTGAGAAACCATAGTAAAAGTTTCCCCTGCAAACTCTTCCCTTTGTTCTTGATGAAAGAACGCCTCTCCACATGCTCATTTCTGTTGATAATTGTGTGTGAAAGCCGCCTTTCAACTAGCTTGTTAGGATCAGAAAGTTTCTTTTCCGTTGCAAACTTCACTCCATACATATATATGGGGCGGTATTCACTGCAATTCCGTTTTGCTGTGAAATCTGCTGGAATTTCAACCCGGCACTAAGAAACACACTGAGAAACCAGAGAAAAAGTTCCTCCTTCAATCCGTTCCCGTTGTACTAGATGAACGAAAGTCTATGCACATGCTCAGTTCTCAGAGATAAATGTGTGTGAAAGCCGTCCTTCACCAAGCTTGTTGGGAACACAAAGTATCTTTTCAGTTGCCATCTGCACTCCATACATATATATGGAGAGTTACTCGCTCCAACTCGCTTTTACAGAGAAAACTGAAGGAATTTCAAACCGGCACTAGGATACACACTGAGAAACAAGAGTAATAGTTTCTCCTGCAAACCGTTCCTTTGTGCTAGATGAACGAAAGTATCTCCACATGCTCAGATCTGAGAGATAAGTGTGTGTGTATGCCGCCCTTCACCTTGCTTGTTGGGAACACAAGGTTTCTTTTCAATTGCAAATTGCACTCCATACATATGGGGAGGTAAATCCTCCAATTCGGTTTTAAACATAAAACTGCATAAAATTCAAACCGGCACTAGGAAACACACTGAGAAACCATAGTAAAAGTTTCCCCTGCAAACTCTTCCCTTTGTTCTTGATGAAAGAACGCCTCTCCACATGCTCATTTCTGTTGATAATTGTGTGTGAAAGCCGCCTTTCAACTAGCTTGTTAGGATCAGAAAGTTTCTTTTCCGTTGCAAACTTCACTCCATACATATATATGGGGCGGTATTCGCTGCAATTCCGTTTTGCTGTGAAATCTGCTGGAATTTCAACCCGGCACTAAGAAACACACTGAGAAACCAGAGAAAAAGTTCCTCCTTCAATCCGTTCCAGTTGTACTAGATGAACGAAAGTCTATGCACATGCTCACTTCTCAGAGATAAATGTGTGTGAAAGCCCTCCTTCACCAAGCTTGTTGGGAACACAAAATATCTTTTCACTTGCCATCTGCACTCCATACATATATATGGAGAGTTACTCGCTCCAACTCGCTTTTACAGAGAAAACTGAAGGAATTTCAAACCGGCACTAGGATACACACTGAGAAACAAGAGTAATAGTTTCTCCTGCAAACCGTTCCTTTGTGCTAGATGAACGAAAGTATCTCCACATGCTCAGATCTGAGAGATAAGTGTGTGTGAATGCCGTCCTTCACCTTGCTTGTTTGGAACACAAGGTTTCTTTTTAATTCCAATTTGCATTCCATACATATATATATGGGGAGGTACTCGCTCCAACACAGTTTTACAGTGAAAACTGCAGGAAATTCAAACCGGCATTAGGAAACACACTGAGAGACCAGAGTAAAAGTTTCTCCTGCAACCCGTTCCCTTTGTACTAGATGAAAGAACTTCTATCCAAATGCTCAGTTCGGAGAGGTAAGTGTGTGTGAAAGCCGTACTTCACCTTGCTTGTTGGGAACACAAATTTTCTTTTCAGTTGAATACAGCACTCCATACATATATATGGGGAGTTACTCGCTCCAACTCTCTTTTACAGAGAAAACTGAAGGAATTTCTAACCGGCACTAGGATACACACTGAGAAACCAGAGTAATAGTTTCTCATGCAAACTGTTCATTTGTGCTAGATGAGCAAACATATCTCCACATGCTCAGTTCTGAGAGATAAGTGTGTGTGTATGCCGCCCTTCACCTTGATTGTTTGGAAGACAAGGTTTCTTTTCAATTACAAATTGCACTCCATACATATATATATTTGGAGGTACTCTCTCCAACACACTTTTACTGTGAAAACTGCAGGAATTTCAAAGCGGCATTAGGAAACACACTGAGAAACCAGATTAAATGTTCTGCAACCCGTTCACTTTGTACTAGATGAAAGAACTTCTATTCAAATGCTCATTTCGGAGAGATAAGTGTGTGTGAAAGCCGTCCTTCACCTTGCTTGTTGGGAACACAAAGTTTCTTTTCAATTGCAAATTGCACTCCATATATATGGGGAGGTAAATCCTCCAATTCGGTTTTACACTTAAAACTGCATAAAATTCAAACCGGCATTAGGAAACACACTGAGAAACCAGAGTAAAAGTTTCTCCTGCAACCCGTTCCCTTTGTACTAGATGAAAGAACTTCTATCCAAATGCTCAGTTCGGAGAGTTAAGTGTGTGTGAAAGCCGTCCTTCACCTTGCTTGTTGGGAACACAAAGTTTCTTTTCAGTTCAAAACTGCACTCCATACATATATATGGGGAGTTACTCGCTCCAACTCTCTTTTACAGAGAAAACTGAAGGAATTTCTAAACGGCACTAGGATACACACTGAGAAACCAGAGTAAGAGTTTCTCCTGCAAACCGTTCCTTTTTGCTAGATTAGCGAACGTATCTCCACATGCTCAGTTCTGAGAGATAAGTGTGTGTGAATGCCGCCATTCACCTTGATTGTTTGGAACACAATTTTTCTTTTCAATTGCAAATTGCACTCCATACTCCAAACCTCCAAATGGGAGGTTTCCGTTCCAATTCGCCTTTACAGTGAAAACTCCAGAAACTTCAGACCAGCACTAGGAAACACACTGGGAAACCAGAGTAAACTTTCTCCTGCAACCAGTTCCCTTTGGGATAGATGAACGAACGTCTTTCCACATGCTCAGTTCTGAGAGATAAGTGTGTGTGAATTCCTTCAATCACCTATCTTGTTGGGAACACAAAGTATCTTTTCACTTGCAAACTGTACTCGTTACATATATATGGGAAGGTACTCGCTCCAACTCGTTGTTACAGAGAAAACTGCAGGAACTTCAAAGAGGCACTAGGAAACACACTGAGAAACCACAATAAAAGTTTCACCTGCAACCCGTTCCCTTTGTACTAGATGAACGAAAGTCTCTCCACATGCTTTGTTCTGAGAAATATTTGTGTGTGAAAGCTGACCTTCACCTAGCTTGTTGGGAACACAAACATTCTTTTCAGTTGCCAACAGCACTCCATATATATATATGGGGAAGTACTAGCTCCAACTCGGTTTTACAGTTAAAACTGCAGGAACTTCATCCCGGCACTAGGATACACATGAGAAACCAAAGTAATAGTTTCTCCTGCAAACCGTTCCTTTGTGCTTGATGAACGAACGTATCTCCACATGCTCAGTTCTGAGAGAAAAGTGTGTGTGAAAGACTTACTACACATATCTTGTAGGGAAAAGAAATTTTCTTTTAATTTGCAAACTGCAATCCTTACATATGTATGGGGCGGTTCTCGCTCCAACTCGGTTTTGCAGTGAACACTTCAGGAACTTCAAACCGGCACCAGGAAACACACTGAGAATCTAGAGTAAAAATTTCACCTGCAATCCGTTCCCATTTTGCTTGATGAACGAACGTATCTCCACAAGCTCAGTTCGGAGAGATAAGTGTGTGTGAAACCGTCCTTCACCTAGATTTTTGAGAATACAAAGTTTCTTTTCACGTGCAAATTGCAATCGTTACATATATATGGCGAGGTACTCGCTCCAACTGGTTTTTACAGTGAAAACTGCAGGAACTACACACCAGCACTATGAAACACACAGAGAATCCAGAGTAAACGTTTTTCCTGATAACCGTTCCATTTGATAGATGAAAGATCGTCTCTTCCCATGCTCTGCCCTTTGAAATAAATGTGTGTGAAAGCCATCCTTCATTTACCTTGTTGTGAACACAAAGTTTGTTTTCAGTTGCAAACTTTATTCCATAAATATACATGGGGTGGTACTCGCACCAACTCGGTTTTACAGTGAAAACTGCAGGAACTTCAAACAGGCATTAGGAAACACACTGAGAATCCAGAGTAACAGTTTCTCCTGCAAACCGTTCCTTTGTGCTAGGTGAAAGAACGCCTCTCCTCATGCTCAGTTCTGAGGGACAAGTGTGAGTGAAATCCATCCTTCACCTACCTTGTTGGGAACACAAAGTTTCTTTTTAGTTGCAAACTACATTCCATATATATATATGGGGAGTTACAATCTCCAACTCAGATGTACAGTGAAAACTGCAGGAACTTTAAACAGGCACTAGGAAAAACACTGAGAAACCAGAGTAATAGATTTAAGTGCAACCAGTTCCAATTGTGCTAGATGTATGAACGTCTCTCAACATGCTCAGTTCTGAGAGAAAAGTGTGTGTTAAAGCCAAACCTCACCTAGCTTGTTGGGAACAGAAGTTTATTTTTAGTTGAAAACTGCACTCCATACATTATATATGGGGTGGTACAAGCTCCAAATCAGTTTTACAGTGAAAAATGCAGGAACGTCAACCGGCTCTAGGAAACACATTGAGAAACCAGAGTAAAAATTTCTCCTACAACCTGTTCCCATTGTGCTAGATGAATCAACGTCTCTCCACATGCACAGTTCTTTGAGATAAATGTGTGTTAAAGCCATCCTTCACCTAGCTTTTTGGGAACAGAAGTTTGATTTTAGTTGAAAATAGCACTCCTTACATATATATGGGGATTTTGTCGCTCCAACTAGGTTTAACAGTGAAATCTGCAGGAACTTCAAGACGACAGTAGGAAACACAGTGAGAATCCAGAGTAATAGTTTCTCCTGCAAACATTTCCTTTGTGCTAGATGAACGAACGTCTCTCCACATGCTCAGTTCTGAGAGATAAGTGTGTCTGAAACCGTCCTTCACCTAGATTTTTGAGAATACAAAGTTTCTTTTCACGTGCAAATTGCAATCGTTACATATATATGGCGAGGTACTCGCTCCAACTGGTTTTTACAGTGAAAACTGCAGGAACTTCATACCAGCATTATGAAACACACAGAGAATCCAGAGTAAAAGTTTTTCCTGATAACCGTTCCATTTGATAGATGAAAGATCGTCTCTTCCCATGCTCTGCTCTTTGAAATAAATGTGTGTGAAAGCCATCCTTCATTTACCTTGTTGTGAACACAAAGTTTGTTTTCAGTTGCAAACTTTATTCCATAAATATACATGGGGTGGTACTCGCACCAACTCGGTTTTACAGTGAAAACTGCAGGAACTTCAAACAGGCATTAGGAAACACACTGAGAATCCAGAGTAACAGTTTCTCCTGCAAACCGTTCCTTTGTGCTAGGTGAAAGAACGCCTCTCCTCATGCTCAGTTCTGAGGGACAAGTGTGAGTGAAATCCATCCTTCACCTACCTTGTTGGGAACACAAAGTTTCTTTTTAGTTGCAAACTACATTCCATATATATATATGGGGAGTTACAATCTCCAAATCATATGTACAGTGAAAACTGCAGGAACTTTAAACAGGCACTAGGAAAAACACTGAGAAACCAGAGTAATAGATTTAAGTGCAACCAGTTCCAATTGTGCTAGATGTATGAACGTCTCTCAACATGCTCAGTTCTGAGAGAAAAGTGTGTGTTAAAGCCAAACCTCACCTAGCTTGTTGGGAACAGAAGTTTATTTTTAGTTGAAAACTGCACTCCATACATTATATATGGGGTGGTACAAGCTCCAAATCAGTTTTACAGTGAAAAATGCAGGAACTTCAACCGGCACTAGGAAACACATTGAGAAACCAGAGTAAAAATTTCTCCTACAACCTGTTCCCATTGTGCTAGATGAATCAACGTCTCTCCACATGCTCAGTTCTGAGAGATAAGTGTGTGTGAAAGCTGTCCTTCACGTAGCTTGTTGGGAACAGAAGTTCTTATTTAGTTGCAAACTGCACTCCATACATATATAAGGGGAGGTACTCGTTGCAACTCGATTTTATAGAGAAAACTGTAGGAACTTCTAACCGGCACTAAGAAAATCACTGAGAAAACAGATAAAAAGTTTCTCCTGCAACCAGATCCCATTGTGCTAGATGAATGAACGCCTCTCCACATGCTCATTTCAGAGTGATAATTGTGTGTGAAAGCCGTCTTTCACCTAGCTTGTTAAGAACAGAAAGTCTCTTTTCACGTGCAAACTGTACTCGTTACATATATATGGGAAGGTACTCGCTCCAACTCGGTTATACAGTGAAAACTGCAGGAACTTCAAACTGGCACTAGGAAACACTCTGAGAATCCAGAGTAAAAGTTTCACCTGCCACCCGTTTCATTTGATTTAGATGAACGATCGTCTCTGCACATGCTCTGTTCTCAGAGATAAGTGTGTGTGAATGCCAGTCTTCAACTAGGTTGTTGGGAACACAAAGTTTCTTTTTAGTTGAAAACTGCACTCCATACATATATATGGGGAATTACTCGATCCAACTCGCTTTTACAGAGAAAACTGAAGGAATTTCTAACCGGCACTAGGAAACACACTGAGAAACCAGAGTAATAGTTTTTCCTGCATACCGTTCCTTTGTGCAAGATGAACGAACGTCTCTCCACATGCTCAGTTCTGAGAGATAAGTGTGTGTGAATTCCTTCCATCACCTATCTTGTTGGGAACACAAAGTATCTTTTCACTTGCAAACTGTACTCGGTACATTTATATGGGAAGGTACTCGCTCCAACACTGTTTTACAGTGAAAACTGCAGGAATTTCAAACCGACGTTAGGAAACACACTGAGAAACCAGAGTAAAAGTTTCTCCTGCAACCCGTTCACTTTGTACTAGATGAGAGAACCTCTATCCAAATGCTCAGTTCGGAGAGATAAGTGTGTGTGAAAGCCGTCCTTCAACTTGCTTGTTGGGAACACAACTATTCTTTTCAGTTGCCAACTGCACTCCATACATATATATGGGGAAGTACTTGCTCCAACTCGTTTTTACAGTGAAAACTGCAGGAACATCACACCAGCACTATGAAACACACAGAGAAACCAGAGTAAAATTTTTTCCTGCAAACCGTTCCATTTGATAAATGAAAGAACGTCTCTACCCATGTTCTGTTCTTTGAAATAAATGTGTGTGAAAGCCGTCCTTCATTTACCTTGTGGTGAACACAAAGTTTGTTTTCAGATGCAAACTGTATTCCATAAATATACATGGGGTGGTACTCGCACTAACTCGGTTTTACAGTGAAAACTGCAGGAAATTCAAACAGGCACTAGGAAACACACTGAGAAACCAGAGTTAAGTTATCCTCCAACCCGTTCCCTTTGGACTACATGAATGAACGTCTCTCCACATGCTCAGTTGTGAGAAATATTTGTGTGTGAAAGCCTTCCTTATACTAGCTTCCTAGGAACACAAAGTTAATTTTCTGTTGCATCTGTACTCCATACATATATATGGGGAGGAACTCTCTCCAACTCGGTTTTACAGAGAAAACTGCAGGAACTTCAAACCGGCACTAGGAAACTAACTGAGAAACCAGAGTAAAAGTTTCGGCTGCAACACTTTCCATTTTTGCTAGATGAACGAACGTCTCTCCACATGCTTAGTTCTGAGAAATATGTGTGTGTGAAAGCCGTCCTTCACCTTGCTTTTTGGGAACACAAAGATTCTTTTCAATTGCAAACTAAACTCCATACATATATATGGGGATTAACAGGATCCAACTCTCTTTTACAGTGAAAACTGCTGGAAATTCAAAACGGCACTAGGAAACACACTGAGAAACCATGGTAAAATTTTCCCCTGCAACCTGTTCCCTTTGTTTTTGATGAACGAACTCCTCTCCGCATGCTCATTTCTGAGTGATAATTGTGTGTGAAAGCTGTCTTTCAACTAGCTTGTTAGGAACAGAAAGTTTCTTTTCCGTTGCAAATTTCACTCCATATATATATATGGGGCGATACTCGCTGCAACTCGTTTTTGCTGTGAAAACTGCAGGAACTTCAACCTGGCACTAGGAAACACACTGAGAAACCAGAGTAAAATTTCCTCTTTCAATCCGCTCCCGTTGTACTAGATGAACGAAAGTCTCTGCAAATGCTCATTTCTCATAGAAAAGTGTGTGTTAAAGCCATTCTTAACATAGCTTGTTGGGAACACAAAGTTTCTTTTTAGTTGCAAACTTCACTCCATATACATATATGGGGAGGATCTCGCACCAGCTCGATTTTACAGTGAAAATTGCAGAAACTTCAAACCGGCACTAGGAAACACATTGAGAAACCAGAGTAAAAGATTCTCCTGTAACCTGTTCCCATTGGGCTACATGAAAGAACGTCTCTCCACATGCTGAGTTCTAATAGAAAAGTCTGTGTGAAAGCCGTTGTTCACCTAGCTTTTTGGGAACACAAACATTCTTTTCAGTTGCCAACTGCACTCCATACATATATATGGGGAAGTACAAGCTCCAACTCGCTTTTACAGTGAAAACTGCAGGAAATTCAAACCGGCACTGGGATAAATACTGAGAAACCAGAGTAACAGTTTCTCCTGCAACCCGTTCCCTTTCTACTACATGAAAGAACTTCTATCCAAATGCTCAGTTCTGAGAGATATGTGTGTGTGAAGGCCGAACTTTACCTACCTTGTTTGGAACACAAAGTTACTATTAAGTTGAAAACTGCACTCCATACATATATATGGGTAGGTACTCGCTCCAACTCGGTTCTACACTGAAAACTGCAGGAATTCAAACCGGCACTAGGAAACAGACTGAGAAACCAGAGTAATAGTTTCTCCTGCAAACCGTTCCTTTGTGCTAGATGAACGAACGTATCTCCACATGCTCAGTTCTGATAGATAAGTGTGTGTGAATGCCGTCCTTCACCTTGCTTGTTTGGAACACAAGATTTCTTTTCAAATGCAAATTGCACTCCATACATATATATATGGGGAGGTACACGCTCCAACACATTTTTACTGTGAAAACTGCACGAATTTCAAACCGGCATTAGGAAACACACTGAGAGACCAGAGTAAAAGTTTCTCCTGCAACCCGTTCCCTTTGTACTAGATGAAAGAACTTCTATCCAAATGCTCAGTTCGGAGAAATAAGTGTGTGTGAAAGACGTCCTTCACCATGCTTGCTGGGAACACAAAGTTTCTTTTTAGTTGAAAACTGCACTCCATACATATATATGGGGAATTACTCGATCCAACTCGCTTTTACAGAGAAAACTGAAGGAATTTCTAACCGGCACTAGGAAACACACTGAGAAACCAGAGTAATAGTTTTTCCTGCATACCGTTCCTTTGTGCAAGATGAACGAACGTCTCTCCACATGCTCAGTTCTGAGAGATAAGTGTGTGTGAATTCCTTCCATCACCTATCTTGTTGGGAACACAAAGTATCTTTTCACTTGCAAACTGTACTCGGTACATTTATATGGGAAGGTACTCGCTCCAACACTGTTTTACAGTGAAAACTGCAGGAATTTCAAACCGACGTTAGGAAACACACTGAGAAACCAGAGTAAAAGTTTCTCCTGCAACCCGTTCACTTTGTACTAGATGAGAGAACCTCTATCCAAATGCTCAGTTCGGAGAGATAAGTGTGTGTGAAAGCCGTCCTTCAACTTGCTTGTTGGGAACACAACTATTCTTTTCAGTTGCCAACTGCACTCCATACATATATATGGGGAAGTACTTGCTCCAACTCGTTTTTACAGTGAAAACTGCAGGAACATCACACCAGCACTATGAAACACACAGAGAAACCAGAGTAAAATTTTTTCCTGCAAACCGTTCCATTTGATAAATGAAAGAACGTCTCTACCCATGTTCTGTTCTTTGAAATAAATGTGTGTGAAAGCCGTCCTTCATTTACCTTGTGGTGAACACAAAGTTTGTTTTCAGATGCAAACTGTATTCCATAAATATACATGGGGTGGTACTCGCACTAACTCGGTTTTACAGTGAAAACTGCAGGAAATTCAAACAGGCACTAGGAAACACACTGAGAAACCAGAGTTAAGTTATCCTCCAACCCGTTCCCTTTGGACTACATGAATGAACGTCTCTCCACATGCTCAGTTGTGAGAAATATTTGTGTGTGAAAGCCTTCCTTATACTAGCTTCCTAGGAACACAAAGTTAATTTTCTGTTGCATCTGTACTCCATACATATATATGGGGAGGAACTCTCTCCAACTCGGTTTTACAGAGAAAACTGCAGGAAATTTAAACATGCACTAGGAAATAAAACTGAGAAACCAGAATAAAAGTTTTTCCTGCATCCCATTCCTATTTTGCTAGATGAACAAACGTCTCTACACATGCTCTGTTCTGAGAGATATGTGTGTGTGAATTCCGTCCATCACCTATCTTGTTGGGAACACAAAGAATCTTTTCCCTTGCAAACTGTACTCATTACATATATATGGGAAGGTACTTGCTCCAACTCGGTTTTACAGAGAAAACTGCAGGAACTTCAAACTAGCACTAGGAAACACACTGAGAAACCACAGTAAAAGTTTCACCTGCAACTCGTTCCCTTTGTACTAGATGAACGAATGTCTCTCCACATGCTTAGTTCTGAGAAATATGTGTGTGTGAAATCCGACCTTCACCTAGCTTGTTGGGAATGCAAACATTCTTTTCATTAGCCAACTGCACTCCATACATATATATATGGGGAAGTACTCGCTCCAACTCGGTTTTACAGTGAAAACTGCAGGAACTTCAAAACGGCACTAGGATACACATGAGAAACCAAAGAAATAATTTCTCTTGCAAACCGTTCCTTGGTGCTTGATGAACGAACGTATCTCCACATGCTCAGTTCTGAGAGAAAAGTGTGTGTGAAAGACTTACTACACATATCTTGTTAGGAAAATAAATTCTCTTTTAATTTGCAAACTGCAATCCATACATATGTACGGGGTGGTTCTCGCTCCAACTCGGTTTTGCAGTGAACACTTCAGGAACTTCAAACTTGTACTAGGAAACACACTGAGAAACCAGAGTAAAAATTTCACCTGCAACCCGTTCCCATTTTGCTTGATGAACGAACGTGTCTCCACAAGCTAAGTTCTGAGAGATAAGTGTGTGTGAAACCGTCCTTCACGTAGATTTTTGAGAACACAAAGTTTCTTTTCACGTGCAAACTGCAATCGTTCAATATATATGGCGAGGTACTCGCTATATCTAGTTTTTACAGTGAAAAATGCAGGAACTTCACACCAGCACTATGAAACACACAGAGAAACCAGAGTAAAAGATTTTCCTACAAACCGTTCCATTTGATATATGAAAGAACGTCCCTACCCATGCTCTGTTCTTTGAAATAAATGTGTTTGAAGGCCGTCCTTCATTACCTTGTTGTGAACACAAAGTTTGTTTTCAGTTGCAAACCCTATTCCATAAAAATATATGGGGTGGTATTCGCGCCAACTCGGTTTTACAGTGAAAACTGCAGGAATTTCAAACAGGCACTAGGAAACACACTGAGAAACCAGAGTTAAGTTTTCCTCCAACCCGTTCCCTTTGGACTACATGAATGAACGTCTCTCCACATGCTCATTTGTGAGAAATAAGTGTGTGTGAAAGCCTTCCTTCACCAATCTTGTTGGGAACACAACGTTTGTTTTCAGTTTCCAAATAAAATCCATACATATATATGGGGAGATACTCGCTCCAAATCTGTGTTACAGTGAATACTGCAGGAACTTCAAACCGGCACAAGGAAACTCACTGAGAGACCAGAGTAAAAGTTTCGGCTGAAACACGTTCCATTTGTGCTAGATGAACGAACGTCTCTCCACATGCTCAGTTCTGAGAGATAAGTGTGTGTGAAAGACGTCCTTCACCATGCTTCCTGGGAAAACAAAGTTTCTTTTTAGTTGAAAACTGCACTCCATACATATATATGTGGAGTTACTCGCTCCAACTCGCTTTTACAGAGAAAACTGAAGGAATTTCTACCCGGCACTAGGATACACACTGAGAAACCAGAGAAATAGTTTCTCCAGCAAACCGTTCCTTTGTGCTAGATGAACGAACGTATCTACACATGCTCAGTTCTGAGAGATAAGTGTGTGTGAATGCCGTCCTTCAACTTGCTTGTTTGGAACACAAGGTTTCTTTTCAATTGCAAATTGCACTCCATACATATATATATGGGGATGTACTCGCTCCAATACAGTTTTACAGTGAAAACTGCAGGAATTTCAAACCGGCATTAGGAAACTCACTGAGAAACCAGAGTAAATTTTCTCCTGCATTCCGTTCACTTTGTACTAGATGAAAGAACTTCTATCCAAATGCTCAGTTCGGAGAGATAAGTGTGTGTGAACGCCGTCCTTCACATTGCTTGTTGGGAACACAAAGTTTCTTTTCAGTTAAAAACTGCACTCCATACATATATATGGGGAGGTACACCCTCCAATTCGGTTTTACACTGAAAACTGCAGGAAATTCCAAAAGGCATTAGGAAACACACTGAGAAACCAGAGTAAAAGTTTCCCCTGCAACCCATTCCCTTTGTACTAGATGAAAGAACTTCTATACAAATGCTCAGTTCGGAGAGATAAGTGTGTATGAAAGCCGACCTTCACCTTGTTTGTTGGGAACACATACTATCTTTTCAGTTGCCAACTGCATTCCATACATATATATGGATAGTTCCTTCTCCAACTCGCTTTTACAGAGAAAACTGAAGGAATTTTAAAAGGCACTAGGATAAACACTGAGAAATCAGAGTAATAGTTTCTCCTGCAAAACTTTCATTTGTGCTAGATGAACGAACGTATCTCCACATGCTCAGATCTGAGAGATAAATGTGTGTGAATGCCGTCCTTCACCTTGCTTGTTTGGAACACAAGGTTTCTTTTAAATTGCAAATTGTACTCCATACATATATATATGGGGAGGTTCTCGCTCCAACTCATTTTTACAGTGAAACTGAACAAATTTCAAACCGGCATTAGGAAACACACTGAGAGACCAGAGTAAAAGTTTCTCCTGCAACCCGTTCCCTTTGTACTAGATGAAAGAAGTTCTATCCAAATGCTCAGTTCGGAGAGATAAGTGTGTGTGAAAGCCGTCCTTCACCATGCTTGTTGGGAACACAAAGTTTCTTTTCAGTTGAAAACTGCACTCCATACATATATATGGGGAGTTACTCGCTCCAACTCGCTTTTACAAACAAAAGTGAAGGAATTTCTAACCGGAACTAGGATACACACTGAGAAACCAGAGTAATAGTTTCTCCTGCAAACCGTTCTTTGTGCTAGATGAATGAACGTATCTCCACATGCTCAGTTCTGAGAGATAAGTGTGTGTTAATGCCGTCCTTCACCTTGCTTGTTTGGAACACAAGATTTCTTTTTAAATACAAATTGCACTCCATACATATATATATGGGGAGGTACCCACTCCAACACATTTTTACAGTGAAAACTGCACGAATTTCAAACCGGCATTAGGAAACACACTGAGAGACCAGAGTAAAAGTTTCTCCTGCAACCCGTTCCCTTTGTACTAGATGAAAGAACTTCTATCCAAATGCTCAGTTCGGAGAGATAAGTGTGTGTGAAAGACGTCCTTCACCATGCTTCCTGGGAACACAAAGTTTCTTTTTAGTTGCCAACTGCACTCCGTACATATATATGGGGAATTACGCGCTCCAACTCGTTTTTACAGTGAAAACTGCAGGAACTTCACAGCAGCAATATGAAACACACAGAGAAAACAGAGTAAAATTTTTCCTGCAAACCGTTCCATTTGATAAATGAAAGAACGTTTCTACCCATGCTGTATTCTTTGAAATAAATGTGTGTGAAAGCCGTCTTTCATTTTCCTTGTTGTGAACACAAAGTTTGTTTTCAGATGCAGACTCTATTCCATAAATATACATGGGGTGGTACTCGCACCAACTCGGTTTTACATTGAAAACTGCAGGAATTTCAAACAGGCACTAGGAAAAACACTGAGAAACCAGATTAAAAGATTCTCTTGCAACACGTTCCCATTGTGCTACATAAAGAATTCTCTCCACATGCTCGGTTCTGAGAGATATTTGAGTGTCAAAGCCGTACTTCACCTAGCTTGTTGGGAACACAAACATTCTTTTCAGGTGCAAATTACACTCGTTACATATATATGGGATGGTATTCGCTCCAACTCGATTTTACAGTGATTACTGCAGGAATTTCACACCGGCACTAGGAAACACACTGAGAAACCAGAGTAAAAGTATTTCCTGCAAACCGATCCATTTGATAAATGAAGGAACGTCTCTACACAAGCTCAGTTCTTTGAGATAAATGTGTGTGAAAGCCGTCCTTCACTTTCCTTGTTGTGATCACAAAGTTACTTTCCTTTTTCAAAATGTATTCCATAAGTATACATAGGGTGGTTCTCGCACCAAGTCGGTCTTACAGTGAAAACTGCAGGAACTTCACACCAGCACTATGAAACACACAGAGAAACCAGAGTAAAATTTTTTCCTGCAAACCGTTCCATTTGATAAATGAAAGAACGTCTCTACCCATGTTCTGTTCTTTGAAATAAATGTGTGTGAAAGCCGTCCTTCATTTACCTTGTTGTGAACACAAAGTTGGTTTTCAGATGCAAACAGTATTCCATAAATATACATGGGGTGGTACACGCAACAAATCGGTTTTACAGTGAAAACTGCAGGAAATTCAAACAGGCACTAGGAAATAAATCTGAGAAACCAGAATAAAAGTTTTCCCTGCATCCCGTTCCTATTGTGCTAGATGAACGAAAGTCTCTCCACATGCTCAGTTCTGAGAGATAAGTGTGTGTGAATTCCTTCCATCACCTATCTTGTTGGGAACACAAAGTATCTTTTCACTTGCAAACTGTACTCGTTACATATATATGGGGAGGTACTCGCTCCAAATCTGTTTTACAGTGAATACTGCAGGAACTTCAAACCGGCACTAGGAAACTCACTGAGAAACCAGAGTAAAAGTTTCGCCTGCAATATGTTCCATTTGTGCTAGATGAACGAACGTCTCTGCACATGCTCAGTTCTGAGAGATAAGTGTGTGTGAAAGCCGTCCTTCACCTAGCTTTTTGGGAACACAAAGATTCTTTTCATTTGCAAACTAAACTCCATACATATATATGGGGATTAACAGGATCCAACTCTATTTTACAGTGAAAACTGCAGGAAATTCAAAACGGCACTAGGAAACACACAGAGAAACCATGGTAAAAGTTTCCCCTGCAACCTGTTCCCTTTGTTTTTGATGAACGAACTCCTCTCCACATGCTCATTTCGGAGTGATAATTGTGTGTGAAAGCCGTCTTTCACCTAGCTTGTTAGGAACAGAATGTTTCTTTTCCGTTGCAAATTTCACTCCATATATATATATGGGGCGATACTCGCTGCAACTCGGTTTTGCTGTGAAAACTGCAGGAACTTCAAACCGGCACTAGGAAACACAGTGAGAAACCAGAGTAAAAGTTCCACTTTCAATCCGTTCCCGTTGTACTAGATGAAAGAAAGTCTCTGCACATGCTCAGTTCTCAGAGTTAAATGTGTGTGAAAACCGTCCTTCACCTATCTTGTTGGGAATAGAAACTGTCTTTTCAGTTGCCAAATCACTCCATACATATATATGGAGTGTTACTCGCTCCAACTCGCTTTTACAGAGAAAACTGAAGGAATTTCAAACCGGCACTAGGATACACACTGAGAAACCAGAGTAATAGTTTCTCCTGCAAACCGTTCCTTTGTGCTAGATGAATGAACGTATCTCCACATGCTCAGTTCTGAGGGATAAGTGTGTGTGAATGCCGTCCTTCACCTTGCTTGTTTGGAACACAAGATTTCTTTTCAATTGCAAATTGCACTCCATACATATATATATGGGGAGGTACTCGCTCCAATACTGTTTTATAGTGAAAACTGCAGGAATTTCAAACTGGCATTAGGAAAAACACTGAGAAACCAGAGTAAAAGTTTCTCCTGCAACCCGTTCACTTTGTACTAGATGAAAGAACTTCTATCCAAATGCTCAGTTCGGAGAGGTAAGTGTGTGTGAAAGCCGTCCTTCACCTTGCTTGTTGGGAACACAAAGATTCTTTTCAGTTGCCAACTGCACTCTATACATATATATGGGGAAGTACGCGCTCCAACTCGTTTTTACAGTGAAAACTACAGGAACTTCACAGCAGCACTATGAAACACACTGAGAAACCAGAGTAAAATTTTTTCCTGCAAACAGTTCCATTTGATAAATGAAAGATCGTCTGTACCCATGCTCTGTTCTTTGAAATTAATGTGTGTGAAAGCCGTCCTTCATTTACCTTGTTGTGAACACAAAATTTGTTTTCAGATGCAAACTCTATTCCATAAATATACATGGGGTGGTACTCGCACCAACTCGGATTTACAGTGAATACTGCAGGAAATTCAAACAGGCACTAGGAAAAACACTGAGAAACCAGATTAAAAGATTCTCCTGCGACACGTTCCCATTGTGCTACATAAAGAAAGTCTCTCCACATGCTCTGTTCTGAGAGTTATTTGAGTGTCAAAGCCGTACTTCACCTAGCTTGTTGGGAACACAAAGTTTATTTTCAGGTGCAAATTGCACTCGTTACATATATATGGGGTGGCATTCGCTCCAACTCGATTTTACAGTGAATACTGCAGGTATTTCACACCGGCACTAGGAAACACACTGAGAAACCAGAGTAAAAGTATTTCCTGCAAACCGATCCATTTGATAAATGAAAGATCGTCTCTACACAAGCTCAGTTCTTTGAGATAAATTTGTGTGAAAGCCGTCCATCACTTACCTCGTTGTGATCACAAAGTTACTTTTCTTTTTCAAACTGTATTCCATAAATATACATAGGGTGGTTCTCGCTCCAAGTCGGTCTTACGGTTAAAACTGCAGGAATTTCAAACAGGCATTAAGAAGCACAGTGAGAAACCAGAGTAAAAGTTTTTCCTCCAACACGTTCCCTTTGGACTACATGAACGAACTTCTCTCCACATGCTCAGTTCTGAGAGATAAGTGTGTGTGAAATCCTTCCTTCACCAAGCTTGTTGGGAACACAACGTTTCTTTTCAGTTTCCAACTAAAATCCATACATATATATTGGAAGGTAATCGCTCCAACTCAGTTTTACAGTGAAAACTGCAGGAACTTCAAACCGACACTAGGTAACACACTGAGAAACCAGAGTAAAAATTTCTCCTGCATCACGTTTCCTTTGTACTTGATGAACGAATGTCTCTCCAAATGCTCATTTCTGAGTGATATGTGTGTGTGAAAGCCGCCATTCACCTGGCTTGTTTCAAACACAAATTTTCTTTTCAGTTGCAAACTACACTACATACATATATATGTGGAGGTACTCGCTCCAACTCTGTTTTACAGTGAAATCTGCAGGAACCTCAAACAGGCACTAGGAAACACACTGAGAAACCAGAACAAAAGTTTCTCCTGCTAATGTTTCCGTTTGTGCTAGATGAACGAAATTTCTCCACATGCTCTGTTCTGAGAGACAAGTGTGTGTGAAAGCAGTACTTCAATTTGCTTGTTGGGAACACAAAGTTTCTTTTCAGTTGCAAACTGTACTCCATATATATATATGGGGAGGTACTCGCTCCAACTCGATTTTATAGTGAAAACTGCAGGAACATCAAACCGGCATTAGGAAAAACACTGAGAAACCAGAGTAAACGTTTCTCTCGCAACCCGCTCATTTTCTACTAGATGAACGAATGTCTCTTCACATGCTCAGTTCTGAGAGATAAGTGTGTGTGAAAGCCATTCTTCACCTAGCTTTCTTGGAAGACAAAGATTCTTTTCAGTTGAAAACTGCACTCCATACATATATATGGGGATGTACTCGCTCCAAATCTGTTTTACAGTGAAAACTGCAGGAAATTCAACCGACAGTAGGAAACACACTGAGCTACCAGTGTAATAGTTTCTCTTGCATTCCGTTCCCTTTATGCTAGATGAACGAACATCTCTCCACATGCTAAATTCTGAATGATAAGTGTGTGTGAAAGCCGTCCTTCACCTAGCTTGTTGTGAACACAACGTTTCTTTTAAGTTGCAAAATGCACTCCATACATATATATTAGGGATGGTACTCGCTCCAAATCTGTTTTACAGTGTATACTGCAAGAACTTCAAACCGGCACTAGGAAACACACTGAGAAACCAGAGAAAAAGTTTCTCCTGCAACACTCTCAATTTGTTCTAGATGAACGAAAGTCTCTCCACATGCTCAGTTCTGAGAGATAAGTGTGTGTGAAAGCCATCCTTCACCTAGCTTGTTGGGAACACAAAGTTTCTTTTTAGTTGCTAACTGCACTCCATATATATATATGGGGATGTACTCGCACCAAATCGATTTTACAATGATAACTGCATGAACTTCAAACTGGCACTAGGGAAAACACTGAGATACCAGAGTAAAAGATACTCCCCCAACACTTTCCCATTGTGCTACATGAAGAAAGTCTCTCCACATGCTCTGTTCTGAGAGTTATTTGAGTGTGAAAGCCGTACTTCACCTAGCTTGTTGGGAACACAAATTTTCTTTTCAGGTGCAAATTGCACTCGTTACATATATATGGGATGGTACTAGCTCCAACCCGGTTTTACAGTGAAAACTGAAGGTATTTCACACCGGCACTAGGAAACACACTGAGAATCCAGGTAAAAGATTTCCTGCAAACCGTTCCATTTGATAGATGAAAGAACGTCTCTACACATGCTCAGTTCTTTGAGATAAATGTGTTTGAATGCCATCCTTCACTTACCTTGTGGGAAACCAATGTTTCTTTTCAATTTCCAACTAAAATCCATACATATATATGGGGAGGAACTCGCTCCAAATCTGTTTTACTGTGAAAACTGCAGGAACTTCAAACTGGCACTAGGAAACTCACTGAGAAACCACAGTAAATGATTCGCCTACAACACTTTCCATTTGTGCTAGATGAATGAAAGTCTCTCCACATGCTCACTTCTGAGAGATAAGTGTGTGTGAAATCCGTCCTTAAACTAGCTTTTTGGGAACACAAAGATTCTTTTAAGTTGCAAACTACACTCCATACATATATAAGGGGTGGTATTAGCTCCAACTCGGTTTTACAGTGAAAACTGCAGGAACTTCAAACAGGCACTAGGAAACACACTTAGAAACCAGAGTAAAAGTTTCACCTGCACCCGTTCCCTTCGTACTAGATAAACGAACGTCTCTCCACATGCTCAGTTCTTAGAAATAAGTGCGTGTGGGAACCGTCCTTCACCTAACTTATTGGGAAAACAAAGTTTCTCTTCTGTTTCCACTACAATCCATATATATATATTTAGATGTACACGCACCAACTTGGTATTAAAGTGAAAACTGCAGGAAATTCAAGCCGGCACTAGGAAACACACTGAGAGCCCAGAGAAAAAGTTTTTCCTGCAAACCTTCCAATTGTGCTTGATGAACGAACGCCTACACACATACTCAATTCTGACGGATAAGTGTGTGTGAAACCCATCCTTCACATAGCTTGTTGGGAACACAGTTTCTTTTTAGTTGCTAACTGCACTCCATACATATATATGAAGAGGTAATCGCTCCAAATCGATTTTACAGTGATAACTGCAGGAACATCTAACCGGCACTAGGAAAAACACTGAGAAACCAGAGTAAAAGATTCTCCTGCAACCCATTCCCATTGTGCTACATGAAGAAAGTCTCTCCACATGCTCTGTTCTGAGAGTTATTTGAGTGTGAAAGCCTTACTTCACCTTGCTTGTTGGGAACACAATGTTTCTTTTCATGTGCAAATTGCACTCGTTAAATATATATGAGGAGGTACTTGCTCCAACTCGTTTTTACAGTGAAAACTGCAGGAATTTCACACCGGCACTAGGAAACACACTGAGAAACCAGAGTAAAAGTTTTTCCTGGAAAATTTTCCATTTATGCTAGATTAAAGAACGTCTCTACACATGCTCAGTTCTTTGAGATAAATGTGTGTGAAAGCCGTCCTTCACCTACCTTTTAGGGAACACAAAGTTTCTTTTCAGTTGCAAACTCTATTCCATAAATATACATGGGGAGGTACTCGCGCCAACTCGGTTTTACAGTGAAAACTGCAGGAACTTCAAACAGGCACTAGGAAACACACTGAGAAACCAGAGTAAAAGTTTTCCTCCAACCATTTCCCTTTGTACTATATAAACGTACGTCTTTCCACATGCTCAGTTCTGAGAGATAAGTGTGTGTGAAAGCATTCCTTCACCAAGCTTGTTGGGAACACAACGTTTCTTTTCAATTTCCAACTAAAATTCATACATATATATGGGGAGGTACTCGCTCCAAATTTGTTTTACAGTGAAAACTGCAGGAACTTTAAACCGGCACTAGGAAACACACTGAGAAACCAGTGTAAAATTTTCCCCTGCAATCCTTTCCATTTGTGCTAGATGAACGAAAGTCTCTCCACAAGCTCAGTTCTGAGAGATATGTGTGTGTGAAAGCCGTCCTTCACCTAGCTTGTTGGGAACACAAAGTTTCTTTTCAGTTTCAAACTACACTCCATATATATATATATATGTATATGTACTCGCACCAAGTCGGTTTTACTGTGAAAACTGCAGGAACTTCAAACTGGCACTAGGAAACACACTGAGAAACCAGAGTAAAAGTTTCTAATGCAAACCTTTCCCTTTGTACTAAATAAACGAACCTCTCCACACATGCTCAGTTTTGAGAAATAAGTGTGTGTGAAAACCGACCTTCACCAAACTTACTGGGAACACAATGTTTCTTTCCTGTTTCAAACTACACTCCATATATATATATGGAGAGGTACTCGCACCAACTCGGTTTTACATTAAAAACTGCAGGACCTTCAAACCAGCACTAGGAAACACACTGAGAGTCCAGAGAAAAAGTTTCTCCTGCAAACCTTAAATTTGTGCTTGATGAACGAACGCCTACCCACATACTCAGTTCTGAGCGTTAAGTGTGTGTGAAAGCCATACTTCACCTACCTTGTTGGGAACACAAAGATTCTTTTCAGTTGCAAACTAAACTCCATACATATATATGGGGATGTAGTCGCTCCAACTCGGTTTTACAGTGAAAACTGCAGGAACTTCAAAACGGCACTAGGAAAGACACTGAGATACCAGAGTAAAAGTTTCTCCTGCAAACCGTTCCCATTGTGCTAGATGAATGAACGTCTCTCTACATGCTCAGTTCTCATAGAAAAGTGTGTGTTAAAGCTATTCTTCACATAGCTTGTTGGGAACACAAACTTTTCTTTTTAGTTGCAAACTACACTCCATATACATATATGGGGAGGATCCCGCACCAGCTCGGTTTTACAGTGAAAATTGCAGAAACTTCAAACCGGCACTAGGAAACACATTGAGAACCCAGAGTAAAAGTTTCTCCTGTAACCTGTTCCCATTGGGCTACATGAAAGAACGTCTCTCCACATGCTGAGTTCTAATAGAAAAGTCCGTGTGAAAGCCGTTGTTCACCTAGCTTTTTGGGAACACAAACATTCTTTTCAGTTGCCAACTGCACTCCATACATATATATGGGGAACTACACGCTCCAACTCGCTTTTACAGTGAAAACTGCAGGAAATTCAAACTGGCACTGGGATAAACACTGAGAAACCAGAGTAACAGTTTCTCCTGCAACCCGTTCCCTTTCTACTACATGAAAGAACTTCTATCCAAATGCTCATTTCTGAGAGATATGTGTGTGTGAAGGCCGAACTTTACCTACCTTGTTTGGAACACAAAGTTACTATTAAGTTGAAAACTGCACTCCATACATATATATGGGTAAGTACTCGCTCCAACTCGGTTCTACACTGAAAACTGCAGGAATTCAAACCGGCACTAGGAAACAGACTGAGAAACCAGAGTAATAGTTTCTCCTGCAAACTGTTCCTTTGTGCTAGATGAACGAACGTATCTCCACATGCTCAGTTCTGATAGATAAGTGTGTGTGAATGCCGTCCTTCACCTTGCTTGTTTGGAACACAAGATTTCTTTTCAAATGCAAATTGCACTCCATACAAATATATATGGGGAGGTACACGCTCCAACACATTTTTACTGTGAAACCTGCACGAATTTCAAACCGGCATTAGGAAAAACACTGAGAGAACAGAGTAAAAGTTTCTCCTGCAACCTGTTCCCTTTGTACTAGATGAAAGAACTTCTATCCAAATGCTCAGTTCGGAGAGATAAGTGTGTGTGAAAGACGTCCTTCACCATGCTTGCTGGGAACACAAAGTTTCTTTTTAGTTGAAAACTGCACTCCATACATATATATGGGGAGTTACTCGCTCCAACTCGCTTTTACAGAGAAAACTGAAGGAATTTCTAACCGGCATTAGGAAACACACTGAGAAACCAGAGTATTAGTTTCTCGTGCAAACCGTTCATTTGTGCTAGATGAACGAACGTCTCTCCACATGCTCAGTTCTGAGAGATAAGTGTGTGTGAATGCTGTCCTTCACATTGCTTGTTTGGAACACAAGATTTCTTTTCAATTGCAAATTGCACTCCATACATATATATATGGGGAGGTACTCGCTCCAACACTGTTTTACAGTGAAAACTGCAGGAATTTCAAACCGGCATTAGGAAACACACTGAGAAACCAGAGTAAAAGTTTCTCCTGCAACCCGTTCACTTTGTACTAGATGAAAGAACTTCTATCCAAATGCTCAGTTCGGAGAAAATTTTGTTTGAAAGCCGTCCTTCAACTTGCTTGTTGGAAACACAAAGATTCTTTTCAGTTGCCAACTGCACTCCATACATATATATGGGGAAGTACTTGCTCCAACTCGTTTTTACAGTGAAAACTGCAGGAACTTCACACCAGCTCTATGAAACACACAGAGAAACCAGAGTAAAATTTTTTCCTGCAAACCATTCAATTTGATAAATGAAAGAACGTCTCTACACATGTTCTGTTCTTTGAAATAAATGTGTGTGAAAGCCGTCCTTCATTTACCTTGTGGTGAACACAAAGTTTGTTTTCAGATGCAAACTGTATTCCATAAATATACATGGGGTTGTACTCGCACCAACTCGGTTTTACCGTGAAAACTGCAGGAAATTCAAACAGGCACTGGGAAATAAAACTGAGAAACCAGAATAAAGGTTTTTCCTGCATCCCGTTCCTATTTTGCTAGATGAACGAACGTCTCTCCACATGCTCAGTTCTGAGAGATAAGTGTGTGTGAATTCCTTCCATCACCTATCTTGTTGGGAACACAAAGTATCCTTTCACTTGCAAACTGTACTCGTTACATATATATGAGAAGGTACTCGCTCCAACTCTGTTTTACAGAGAAAACTGCAGGAACTTCAAACAGGCACTAGGAAACACACTGAGAAACCACAGTAAAAGTTTCACCTGCAAACCGTTCACATTGTACTAGATGAACGAACGTATCTCCACATGCTTAGTTCTGAGAAATATGTGTGTGTGAAAGCCGACCTTCACCTAGCTTGTTGGGAACGCAAACATTCTTTTCAGTTGCCAAATGCACTCCATACATATATATGGGGAGGTACTCACTCCAACTCTGTTTTACAGTGAAAACTGCAGGAACTTCAAAACGGCACTTGGATACACATGATAAACCAAAGTAATAGTTTCTCCTGCAAACCGTTCCTTTGTGCTTGATGAACGAACATATCTCCACATGCTCAGTTCTCAGAGAAAAGTGTGTGTGAAAGACTTACTACACATATCTTGTTGGGAAAATAAATTTTCTTTTAATTTGCAAACTGCAATCCATACATATGTACGGGGTGGTTCTCGCTCCAACTCGGTTTTGCAGTGAACACTTCAGGAACTTCAAACCGGTACTAGGAAACACACTGAGAAACCAGAGTAAAAATTTCACCTGCAACCCGTTCCCATTTTGCTTGATGAACGAACGTGTCTCCACAAGCTCAGGTCTGAGAGATAAGTGTGTGTGAAACCATCCTTCACCTAGATTTTTGAGAACACAAGTTTCTTTTCACGTGCAAATTGCAATCGTTACATATATATGGCGAGGTACTCGCTCCAACTCGTTTTTACAGTGAAAACTGCAGGAACATCACACCAGCACTATGAAACACACAGAGAAACCAGAGTAACATTTTTTCCTGCAATCCGTTCCATTTGATAGATGAAAGAACGTCTCTACCCATGCTCTGTTCTTTGAAATAAATGTGTGTGAAAGCCGTCCTTCATTTACCTTGTTGTGAACACAAAGTTTGTTTCCAGTTTCAAACTGTATTCCATAAATATACAAGGGGTGGTACTCGCATCAACTCGGTTTTACAGTGAAAACTGCAGGAAATTCAAACAGGCACTAGGAAACACACTGAGAAACCAGAGTTAAGTTTTCCTCCAACCCGTTCCCTTTGGACTATATGAATGAACGTCTCTCCACATGCTCATTTCTGAAAAATAAGTGTGTGTGAAAGAGTTCCTTCACCAATCTTGTTGGGAACACAACGTTTGTTTTCAGTTTCCAAATAAAATCCATACATATATAAGGGGAGGTACTCGCTCCAAATCTGTTCTAAAGTGAATACTGCAGGAACTTCAAACCGGCACTAGGAAACTCACTGAGAAACCAGAGTAAAAGTTTCGGCTGCAACACTTTCCATTTGTGCTAGATGAACGAACGTCTCTCCACATGCTCAGTTCTGAGAGATAAGTGTGTGTGAAAGCCGTCCTTCAGCTAGCTTTTTGGGAACACAAAGATTCTTTTAAATTGCAATCTAAACTCCATACATATATATGGGGATTAATAGGATCAAACTCTCTTTTACAGTGAAAACTGCAGGAAATTCAAAACGGCACTAGGAAACACAATGAGAAACCATGGTAAAAGTTTCCCCTGCAACCTGTTCCCTTTGTTTTTGATGAATGAACTATTCTCCACATGCTCATTTCTGAGTGATAATTGTGTGTGAAAGCCGTCATTCACCTAGCTTGTTAGGAACAGAAAGTTTCTTTTCCGTTGCAAATTTCACTCCATATATATATATATGGGGCGATACACGCTGCAACTCGGTTTTGCTGTGAAAACTGCAGGAACTTCAACCCGGCACTAGGAAACACACTGAGAAACCAGAGTAAAAGTTCCTCTTTCAATCCGTTCCCTTTGTACTAGATGAACGAAAGTCTCTGCACATGCTCAGTTCTCAGATATAAATGTGTGTGAAAGCCGTCCTTCACCTAGCTTGTTGGGAATAGAAATTATCTTTTCAGTTGCCAACTGCACTCCATACATATATATGGAGAGTTACTCGTTCCAACTCGCTTTTACAGAGAAAACTGAAGGAATTTCAAACCGGCACTAGGATACACACTGAGAAACCAGAGTAATAGTTTCTCCTGCAAACCGTTCTTTGTGCTAGATGAACGAACGTATCTCCACATGCTCAGTTCTGAGAGATAAGTGTGTGTGAATGCCGTCCTTCACATTGCTTGTTTGGAACACAAGATTTCTTTTCAAAAGCAAATTTCACTCCATACATATATATATGGGGAGGTACTCGCTCCAACACAGTTTTACAGTGAAAACTGCAGGAATTTCAAACCGGCATTAGGAAACACACTGAGAAACCAGAGTAAAATTTTCTCCTGCAATCCGTTCACTTTGTACTAGATGAAAGAACTTCTATCCAAATGCTCAGTTCGGAGAGTTATGTGTGTGTGAAAGCCGTCCTTCACCTTGCTTGTTGGGAACACAAAGATTCTTTTCAGTTGCCAACTGCACTCCATACATATATATGGGGAGGTACACCCTCCAATTCGGTTTTACACTGAAAACTGCAGGAAATTCAAACCGGCATTAGGAAACACACTGAGAAACCAGAGCAAAAGTTTCTCCTGCAACCCGTTCCCTTTGTACTAGATGAAAGAACTTCTATCGAAATGCTCAGTTCGGAGAGATAAGTGTGTGTGAAAGCCGTCCTTCAACTAGCTTGTTGGGAACACAATGTTTCTTTTCAGGTGCAGATTGAATTCTATATATATATATGGGTAGGTAATAGCTCCAACTAGGTTTTACAGTGAATACTGCAGGAACATAAACCGGCACTAAGAAACTCACTGAGAAAACAGACTAATAGTTTCCCCTGCAATCCGTTCCCTTTGTGCTAGATGAATGAACGTCTTTCCACATGCTCAGTTCTGAGAGATAAATGTGTGTGAAAGCCGGCCTTCACCTACCTTGTTGGGAACACAAAGTTTCTTTTCAGTTTCCAACAAAACTCCATACATATATATGGGTAGGTACTCGCCCCAAATCTGTTTTACAATGAAAACTGCAGGAACTTCAAACCAGCACTAGGAAACACACTGAGAAAGCAGAGTAAAAGTTTTGCCTGCAACCCTTACCGTTTGTTCTAGATGAACGAACTTCTCTCGATATGCTCAGTTCTGAGAGATAATTTTGTGTGGAAACCATACTTCAACTAACTTATTGGGAACACAAAGTCTCTTTTCATTTTCAAACTACACTCCATATATATATATGGAGAGGTATTAGCACCAACTCGGTTTTACAGTGAAAACTGCAGGAACTTCAATCCGGCACTAGTAAAAACACTGAGAAACCAGAGTATAAGATTCTCCTGCAACCCGTTCACATTGTGCTACATGAAGAAAGTCTTTCAACATGCTCTGTTCTGAGAGTTATTTGAGTGTGAAAGCTGTACTTCACCTAGCTTGTTGGGAACACAAAGTTTCTTTCCAGGTGCAAATTGCACTCGTTACATATATAAGGGGAGGTACACGCTCCAACTCAGTTTTACAGTGAAAACTGCAGGATTTTCACACCGGCACTAGAAAACACACTGAGAAACCAGAGTAAAAGTTTTTCCTGCAAACCATTCCATTGGTGCTAGATGAAAGAACGTCTCAACACATGCTCAGTTATTTGAGAAACATGTGTGTGAAAGCCGTCCTTCACCTACCTTGTTTGTAAAACAAAGTTTCTATTAAGTTTCAAACTACACTCCATATATATATATGGAGAGGTACTCGCACCAACTCGGTTTTACACTGAAGCCTGCAGGAACTTCAAACCGGCACTAGGAAACACACTGAGAAACCCGAGTAAAAGTTTCTCCAGCAACCCTTTCCCATTGTGCAAGATGAATGAATGTCTCTTCACATGCTCAGTTCTGATAGAAAAGAGTGTGTTAAGGCCAATTTTCACCTATCTTGTTGGGAACACAAAGTTTCTTATTAGTTGAAAACTGCACTCCATACATATATATGGGGAGGTACTAGTTCCAACTCGGTTTTACAGTGAAAACTGCAGGGACTTCAAACAGGTACTAGGAAAAACACTGAGAAACCAGAGTAAAATTTTCTCCTGCAACCCGTTCCCTTTGTACTAGATAAATGAACGTCTCTCCACATGCCCAGTTCTTAGAAATACGTGTGTGTGAAAGTCGGACTTCACCTAGTTTGTTGGGATCACAAAATATCTTTTCAGTTGCCAACTGCACTCCATACATATATATGGGGAAGTACTCGTTCCAAGTAGGTTTTACAGTGAAAACTGCAGGAACTTCAAATCGGCACTAGGATAAACACTGAGAAACCAGAGTAATAGTTTCTCTAGCATCCCTTTCCTTTGTACTAGTTGAAAGAACTTCTATCCAAATGCTCATTTCTGAAAGTTAAGTGTGTGTGAAAGCCGCCCTTCACCTAGCTTGTTGGGAACACAAAGTTTCTTTTCAGTTGAAAACTGCACTCCATACATATATATGGGGAGGTATTCGCTCCAACTCGGGTTTCCATTGAAAAATGCAGGAAATTCAAACCGGCATTAGGAAAAACACTGAGAAAGCAGAGGAAAAGTTTCACTTGCAACCAGTTCCCATTTTGCTAGATGAACGAAAGTCTCTCCACATGCTCACTTCTGAGAGATAAGTGTGTGTGAAAGCCGTCCTTCACCTAGCTTGTTGGGAACACAAAGATTCTTTTCAGGTGCAAATTGCAATCGTTACATATATAAGGGGAGGTACTCGATCCAACTCAGTTTTACAGTGAAAACTGCAGGAAATTCAACGGGCACAAAGAAACAAACTGAGAAATCAGCGTAATACTTTCTCCTGCATTCCATTCCATTTGTGCTAGATATACGAACGTCTCTCCACATGCTCAGTTCTGAGCGATAATTGTGTGTGAATGCCGTAGTTCACCTAGCTTGTTGGGAGCAGAAAATTTCTTTTAATTTGCAACTGCACTCCATACATATATATGGGAAAGTACTCGGTCCAACTCGGAGTTACAGTGAAAACTGCAGGAACTTCAAACCGGCACTAGGAAACAGACTGAGAAACCAGAGTAAAAGTTTCTCCTGCAAACCGTTCCCTTTGTGGTAGATGAACGAACGTCTCTCCACATGCACTGTTTTGAGACTTATTTGAGTTTGAATGTCGTACTTCACCTAGCTTGTTGGGAACACAGAGTTTCTTTCCATTTGCAAACTGCACTCGTTACAAATATATTGGGAGGTACTAGCTCCAACAAGGTTATACAGTGAAAACTGCAGAAACTTCACACCGACACTAGGAAACACTCTGAGTAACCAGAGTAAAAGTTTCTCCTGCAAACTCTTCCATTAGTGCTAGATGAAAGAACGTCTCTCCACATGCAAAGTTCTTTGAGATAAATGTGTGTGAAAGCAGTCCTTCAACTAGCTTGTTGGAAACACAAATTTCTTTTTAGTTGCAAACTGTATTCCATAAATATCCATGGGGATTTAATCGTTCCAACTCGGTTTTACAGTGAAAACTGCAGGAACTTCAAACCGGCACCAAGAAACACACATAGAAACCAGAGTAAAATTTTCTCCAGCAAACCGTTCCCTTTATACTAGATGAACGATCGTCTCTCCAAATGCTAAGTTCTGAGAAATAAGCGTGTGTGAAAGCCATCCTTCACCTAGCTTGTTGGGAACACATAGATACTTTTCAGTTGAAAACTGCACTCCATACAGATATAAGGGGAGGTACACGCTCCAAATCGGTTTTGCAGTGAAAACTGCAGGAATTTCAAACAGGCACTAGGAAACAAACTAACAAACCAGACTAAAAGTTTCTCCTGCAACCCGTTCCCATTGTGCTAGGTGAAAGAAAGTCTGTCCACATGCTCAGTTTTGAGAGATAAATGTGTGTGAAAGTGGTCCTTCAACTAGCTTGTTGTGAAAACAATTTCTTTTAAGGTGCAGACTGCACTCGTTACATATATATGGGTAAATACACGCTCCAACTAGATTTTACAGTGAAAACTGCAGGAACTTCAAACCGGCACTAGAAAACAATCTGAGAAACCAGAGTAATAGTTTCACCTGCAAACCATTCCCTTTGTCCTAGATGAACGAACGTCTCTCCACATGCTCATTTCTGAGAGATTTGTGTGTGTGAAAGCCTTACTTCACCTAGCTTGTTTGGAACACAAAGTTTCTTTTCAGTTTCAAACTGCACTCCTTACATATATATATGGGGAGGTAAACTCTCCAACACGATTTTACTGTGAAAACTGCAGGATCTTCAAACCGGCAGTAGGAAACCCACTGAAAACCCACAGCAAATGTTTCCCCTGCAACAAGTTCCCTTTGTACTAGATGAACGTACGTCTCTCCACATGCTAAGTTCTGAGAGATAAGTGTGTGTGAAAGCCGTTTTCACCTAGCTAATTTGGAACAGAAAGTTTCTATTCAGTTGCAAATTGCACTCCATACATATATATGGGGAGGTACTGGCTCAAACTGGGTTTTGCAGTGAAAACTGCAGTAACTTAAAACCGGCACTAGGAAACACATTGAGAAACCAGAGAAAAGTTTCTCCTGCATACATTTCCCTTTGTGCTAGGTGAACGGACGTCTCTCCACATGCTCAGTTCTTTGAGATATGTGTGAGTGAAAGCCGTACTTCACTTAGATAGTTGGGAACACAAAGTTTCTTTTCAGTTGCAAACTGCAATCCATACATATATATGGGGAGGTACTCGCTCCAACTCGGTTTTACAGTGAAAACTGCATGAAATTGAAAACGGCACTAGGGAAAACACTGAGAAACAAGAGTGAAGTTTTCCTCCAACCCGTTCCCTTTGGACTACATGAATGAACGTCTCTCCACATGCTCATTTCTGAAAAATAAGTGTGTGTGAAAGCCTTCCTTCACCAATCTTGTTGGGAACACAAAGTTTGTTTTCAGTTTCCAAATAAAATCCATACATATATAAGGGGAGGTACTCGCTCCAAATCTGTTTTAAAGTGAATACTGCAGGAACTTCAAACCGGCAATAGGAAACTCACTGAGAAACCAGAGTAAAAGTTTCGGCTGCAACACTTTCCATTTGTGCTAGGTGAACGAACGTCTCTCCACATGCTCAGTTCTGAGAGATAAGTGTGTGTGAAAGCCGTCCTTCAGCTAGCTTTTTGGGAACACAAAGATTCTTTTAAATTGCAATCTAAACTCCATACATATATATGGGGATTAACAGGATCAAACTCTCTTTTACAGTGAAAACTGCAGGAATTTCAAACCGGCATTAGGAAACACACTGAGAAACCAGAGTAAAATTTTCTCCTGCAATCCGTTCACTTTGTACTAGATGAAAGAACTTCTATCCAAATGCTCAGTTCGGAGAGTTAAGTGTGTGTGAAAGCCGTCCTTCACCTTGCTTGTTGGGAACACAAAGATTCTTTTCAGTTGCCAACTGCACTCCATACATATATATGGGGAGGTACACCCTCCAATTCGGTTTTACACTGAAAACTGCAGGAAATTCAAACCGGCATTAGGAAACACACTGAGAAACCAGAGCAAAAGTTTCTCCTGCAACCCGTTCCCTTTGTACTAGATGAAAGAACTTCTATCCAAATGCTCAGTTCGGAGAGATAAGTGTGTGTGAAAGCCGTCCTTCAACTAGCTTGTTGGGAACACAATGTTTCTTTTCAGGTGCAGATTGAATTCTATATATATATATGGGTAGGTAATAGCTCCAACTAGGTTTTACAGTGAATACTGCAGGAACATAAACCGGCACTAAGAAACTCACTGAGAAAACAGACTAATAGTTTCCCCTGCAACCCGTTCCCTTTGTGCTAGATGAATGAACGTCTTTCCACATGCTCAGTTCTGAGAGATAAATGTGTGTGAAAGCCGGCCTTCACCTACCTTGTTGGGAACACAAAGTTTCTTTTCAGTTTCCAACAAAACTCCATACATATATATGGGTAGGTACTCGCCCCAAATCTGTTTTACAATGAAAACTGCAGGAACTTCAAACCAGCACTAGGAAACACACTGAGAAAACAGAGTAAAAGTTTTGCCTGCAACCCTTACCGTTTGTTCTAGATGAACGAACTTCTCTCGATATGCTCAGTTCTGAGAGATAATTTTGTGTGGAAACCATACTTCAACTAACTTATTGGGAACACAAAGTCTCTTTTCATTTTCAAACTACACTCCATATATATATATGGAGAGGTATTAGCACCAACTCGGTTTTACAGTGAAAACTGCAGGAACTTCAATCCGGCACTAGTAAAAACACTGAGAAACCAGAGTATAAGATTCTCCTGCAACCCGTTCACATTGTGCTACATGAAGAAAGTCTTTCAACATGCTCTGTTCTGAGAGTTATTTGAGTGTGAAAGCTGTACTTCACCTAGCTTGTTGGGAACACAAAGTTTCTTTCCAGGTGCAAATTGCACTCGTTACATATATAAGGGGAGGTACACGCTCCAACTCAGTTTTACAGTGAAAACTGCAGGATTTTCACACCGGCACTAGAAAACACACTGAGAAACCAGAGTAAAAGTTTTTCCTGCAAACCATTCCATTGGTGCTAGATGAAAGAACGTCTCAACACATGCTCAGTTATTTGAGAAACATGTGTGTGAAAGCCGTCCTTCACCTACCTTGTTTGTAAAACAAAGTTTCTATTCAGTTTCAAACTACACTCCATATATATATATGGAGAGGTACTCGCACCAACTCGGTTTTACACTGAAGCCTGCAGGAACTTCAAACCGGCAATAGGAAACACACTGAGAAACCCGAGTAAAAATTTCTCCAGCAACCCTTTCCCATTGTGCAAGATGAATGAATGTCTCTTCACATGCTCAGTTCTGATAGAAAAGAGTGTGTTAAGGCCAATTTTCACCTATCTTGTTGGGAACACAAAGTTTCTTATTAGTTGAAAACTGCACTCCATACATATACATGGGGAGGTACTAGTTCCAACTCGGTTTTACAGTGAAAACTGCAGGGACTTCAAACAGGTACTAGGAAAAACACTGAGAAACCAGAGTAAAATTTTCTCCTGCAACCCGTTCCCTTTGTACTAGATAAATGAACGTCTCTCCACATGCCCAGTTCTTAGAAATACGTGTGTGTGAAAGCCGGACTTCACCTAGTTTGTTGGGATCACAAAATATCTTTTCAGTTGCCAACTGCACTCCATACATATATATGGGGAAGTACTCGTTCCAAGTAGGTTTTACAGTGAAAACTGCAGGAACTTCAAATCGGCACTAGGATAAACACTGAGAAACCAGAGTAATAGTTCCTCTAGCATCCCTTTCCTTTGTACTAGTTGAAAGAACTTCTATCCAAATGCTCATTTCTGAAAGTTAAGTGTGTGTGAAAGCCGCCCTTCACCTAGCTTGTTGGGAACACAAAGTTTCTTTTCAGTTGAAAACTGCACTCCATACATATATATGGGGAGGTATTCGCTCCAACTCGGGTTTCCATTGAAAAATGCAGGAAATTCAAACCGGCATTAGGAAAAACACTGAGAAAGCAGAGGAAAAGTTTCACTTGCAACCAGTTCCCATTTTGCTAGATGAACGAAAGTCTCTCCACATGCTCACTTCTGAGAGATAAGTGTGTGTGAAAGCCGTCCTTCACCTAGCTTGTTGGGAACACAAAGATTCTTTTCAGGTGCAAATTGCAATCGTTACATATATAAGGGGAGGTACTCGATCCAACTCAGTTTTACAGTGAAAACTGCAGGAAATTCAACCGGCACAAAGAAACAAACTGAGAAATCAGCGTAATACTTTCTCCTGCATTCCATTCCATTTGTGCTAGATATACGAACGTCTCTCCACATGCTCAGTTCTGAGCGATAATTGTGTGTGAATGCCGTAGTTCACCTAGCTTGTTGGGAGCAGAAAATTTCTTTTAATTTGCAACTGCACTCCATACATATATATGGGAAGGTACTCGGTCCAACTCGGAGTTACAGTGAAAACTGCAGGAACTTCAAACCGGCACTAGGAAACAGACTGAGAAACCAGAGTAAAAGTTTCTCCTGCAAACCGTTCCCTTTGTGCTAGATGAACGAACGTCTCTCCACATGCACTGTTTTGAGACTTATTTGAGTTTGAATGTCGTACTTCACCTAGCTTGTTGGGAACACAGAGTTTCTTTCCATTTGCAAACTGCACTCGTTACAAATATATTGGGAGGTACTAGCTCCAACAAGGTTATACAGTGAAAACTGCAGAAACTTCACACCGACACTAGGAAACACACTGAGTAACCAGAGTAAAAGTTTCTCCTGCAAACTCTTCCATTAGTGCTAGATGAAAGAACGTCTCTCCACATGCAAAGTTCTTTGAGATAAATGTGTGTGAAAGCAGTCCTTCAACTAGCTTGTTGGAAACACAAATTTCTTTTTAGTTGCAAACTGTATTCCATAAATATCCATGGGGATTTAATCGTTCCAACTCGGTTTTACAGTGAAAACTGCAGGAACTTCAAACCGGCACCAAGAAACACACATAGAAACCAGAGTAAAATTTTCTCCAGCAAACCGTTCCCTTTATACTAGATGAACGATCGTCTCTCCAAATGCTAAGTTCTGAGAAATAAGCGTGTGTGAAAGCCATCCTTCACCTAGCTTGTTGGGAACACATAGATACTTTTCAGTTGAAAACTGCACTCCATACAGATATAAGGGGAGGTACACGCTCCAAATCGGTTTTGCAGTGAAAACTGCAGGAATTTCAAACAGGCACTAGGAAACAAACTAACAAACCAGACTAAAAGTTTCTCCTGCAACCCGTTCCCATTGTGCTAGGTGAAAGAAAGTCTGTCCACATGCTCAGTTTTGAGAGATAAATGTGTGTGAAAGTGGTCCTTCAACTAGCTTGTTGTGAAAACAATTTCTTTTAAGGTGCAGACTGCACTCGTTACATATATATGGGTAAATACACGCTCCAACTAGATTTTACAGTGAAAACTGCAGGAACTTCAAACCGGCACTAGAAAACAATCTGAGAAACCAGAGTAATAGTTTCCCCTGCAAACCATTCCCTTTGTCCTAGATGAACGAACGTCTCTCCACATGCTCATTTCTGAGAGATTTGTGTGTGTGAAAGCCTTACTTCACCTAGCTTGTTTGGAACACAAAGTTTCTTTTCAGTTTCAAACTGCACTCCTTACATATATATATGGGGAGGTAAACTCTCCAACACGATTTTACTGTGAAAACTGCAGGATCTTCAAACCGGCAGTAGGAAACCCACTGAAAACCCACAGCAAATGTTTCCCCTGCAACAAGTTCCCTTTGTACTAGATGAACGTACGTCTCTCCACATGCTAAGTTCTGAGAGATAAGTGTGTGTGAAAGCCGTTTTCACCTAGCTAATTTGGAACAGAAAGTTTCTATTCAGTTGCAAATTGCACTCCATACATATATATGGGGAGGTACTGGCTCAAACTGGGTTTTGCAGTGAAAACTGCAGTAACTTAAAACCGGCACTAGGAAACACATTGAGAAACCAGAGAAAAGTTTCTCCTGCATACATTTCCCTTTGTGCTAGGTGAACGGACGTCTCTCCACATGCTCAGTTCTTTGAGATATGTGTGAGTGAAAGCCGTACTTCACTTAGATAGTTGGGAACACAAAGTTTCTTTTCAGTTGCAAACTGCAATCCATACGTATATATGGGGAGGTACTCGCTCCAACTCGGTTTTACAGTGAAAACTGCATGAAATTGAAAACGGCACTAGGGAAAACACTGAGAAACAAGAGTGAAGTTTTCCTCCAACCCGTTCCCTTTGGACTACATGAATGAACGTCTCTCCACATGCTCATTTCTGAAAAATAAGTGTGTGTGAAAGCCTTCCATCACCAATCTTGTTGGGAACACAAAGTTTGTTTTCAGTTTCCAAATAAAATCCATACATATATAAGGGGAGGTACTCGCTCCAAATCTGTTTTAAAGTGAATACTGCAGGAACTTCAAACCGGCAATAGGAAACTCACTGAGAAACCAGAGTAAAAGTTTCGGCTGCAACACTTTCCATTTGTGCTAGATGAACGAACGTCTCTCCACATGCTCAGTTCTGAGAGATAAGTGTGTGTGGAAGCCGTCCTTCAGCTAGCTTTTTGGGAACACAAAGATTCTTTTAAATTGCAATCTAAACTCCATACATATATATGGGGATTAACAGGATCAAACTCTCTTTTACAGTGAAAACTGCAGGAATTTCAAACCGGCATTAGGAAACACACTGAGAAACCAGAGTAAAATTTTCTCCTGCAATCCGTTCACTTTGTACTAGATGAAAGAACTTCTATCCAAATGCTCAGTTCGGAGAGTTAAGTGTGTGTGAAAGCCGTCCTTCACCTTGCTTGTTGGGAACACAAAGATTCTTTTCAGTTGCCAACTGCACTCCATACATATATATGGGGAGGTACACCCTCCAATTCGGTTTTACACTGAAAACTGCAGGAAATTCAAACCGGCATTAGGAAACACACTGAGAAACCAGAGCAAAAGTTTCTCCTGCAACCCGTTCCCTTTGTACTAGATGAAAGAACTTCTATCCAAATGCTCAGTTCGGAGAGATAAGTGTGTGTGAAAGCCGTCCTTCAACTAGCTTGTTGGGAACACAATGTTTCTTTTCAGGTGCAGATTGAATTCTATATATATATATGGGTAGGTAATAGCTCCAACTAGGTTTTACAGTGAATACTGCAGGAACATAAACCGGCACTAAGAAACTCACTGAGAAAACAGACTAATAGTTTCCCCTGCAATCCGTTCCCTTTGTGCTAGATGAATGAACGTCTTTCCACATGCTCAGTTCTGAGAGATAAACGTGTGTGAAAGCCGGCCTTCACCTACCTTGTTGGGAACACAAAGTTTCTTTTCAGTTTCCAACAAAACTCCATACATATATATGGGTAGGTACTCGCCCCAAATCTGTTTTACAATGAAAACTGCAGGAACTTCAAACCAGCACTAGGAAACACACTGAGAAAACAGAGTAAAAGTTTTGCCTGCAACCCTTACCGTTTGTTCTAGATGAACGAACTTCTCTCGATATGCTCAGTTCTGAGAGATAATTTTGTGTGGAAACCATACTTCAACTAACTTATTGGGAACACAAAGTCTCTTTTCATTTTCAAACTACACTCCATATATATATATGGAGAGGTATTAGCACCAACTCGGTTTTACAGTGAAAACTGCAGGAACTTCAATCCGGCACTAGTAAAAACACTGAGAAACCAGAGTATAAGATTCTCCTGCAACCCGTTCACATTGTGCTACATGAAGAAAGTCTTTCAACATGCTCTGTTCTGAGAGTTATTTGAGTGTGAAAGCTGTACTTCACCTAGCTTGTTGGGAACACAAAGTTTCTTTCCAGGTGCAAATTGCACTCGTTACATATATAAGGGGAGGTACACGCTCCAACTCAGTTTTACAGTGAAAACTGCAGGATTTTCACACCGGCACTAGAAAACACACTGAGAAACCAGAGTAAAAGTTTTTCCTGCAAACCATTCCATTGGTGCTAGATGAAAGAACGTCTCAACACATGCTCAGTTATTTGAGAAACATGTGTGTGAAAGCCGTCCTTCACCTACCTTGTTTGTAAAACAAAGTTTCTCTTCAGTTTCAAACTACACTCCATATATATATATGGAGAGGTACTCGCACCAACTCGGTTTTACACTGAAGCCTGCAGGAACTTCAAACCGGCAATAGGAAACACACTGAGAAACCCGAGTAAAAGTTTCTCCAGCAACCCTTTCCCATTGTGCAAGATGAATGAATGTCTCTTCACATGCTCAGTTCTGATAGAAAAGAGTGTGTTAAGGCCAATTTTCACCTATCTTGTTGGGAACACAAAGTTTCTTATTAGTTGAAAACTGCACTCCATACATATACATGGGGAGGTACTAGTTCCAACTCGGTTTTACAGTGAAAACTGCAGGGACTTCAAACAGGTACTAGGAAAAACACTGAGAAACCAGAGTAAAATTTTCTCCTGCAACCCGTTCCCTTTGTACTAGATAAATGAACGTCTCTCCACATGCCCAGTTCTTAGAAATACGTGTGTGTGAAAGCCGGACTTCACCTAGTTTGTTGGGATCACAAAATATCTTTTCAGTTGCCAACTGCACTCCATACATATATATGGGGAAGTACTCGTTCCAAGTAGGTTTTACAGTGAAAACTGCAGGAACTTCAAATCGGCACTAGGATAAACACTGAGAAACCAGAGTAATAGTTCCTCTAGCATCCCTTTCCTTTGTACTAGTTGAAAGAACTTCTATCCAAATGCTCATTTCTGAAAGTTAAGTGTGTGTGAAAGCCGCCCTTCACCTAGCTTGTTGGGAACACAAAGTTTCTTTTCAGTTGAAAACTGCACTCCATACATATATATGGGGAGGTATTCGCTCCAACTCGGGTTTCCATTGAAAAATGCAGGAAATTCAAACCGGCATTAGGAAAAACACTGAGAAAGCAGAGGAAAAGTTTCACTTGCAACCAGTTCCCATTTTGCTAGATGAACGAAAGTCTCTCCACATGCTCACTTCTGAGAGATAAGTGTGTGTGAAAGCCGTCCTTCACCTAGCTTGTTGGGAACACAAAGATTCTTTTCAGGTGCAAATTGCAATCGTTACATATATAAGGGGAGGTACTCGATCCAACTCAGTTTTACAGTGAAAACTGCAGGAAATTCAACGGGCACAAAGAAACAAACTGAGAAATCAGCGTAATACTTTCTCCTGCATTCCATTCCATTTGTGCTAGATATACGAACGTCTCTCCACATGCTCAGTTCTGAGCGATAATTGTGTGTGAATGCCGTAGTTCACCTAGCTTGTTGGGAGCAGAAAATTTCTTTTAATTTGCAACTGCACTCCATACATATATATGGGAAAGTACTCGGTCCAACTCGGAGTTACAGTGAAAACTGCAGGAACTTCAAACCGGCACTAGGAAACAGACTGAGAAACCAGAGTAAAAGTTTCTCCTGCAAACCGTTCCCTTTGTGGTAGATGAACGAACGTCTCTCCACATGCACTGTTTTGAGACTTATTTGAGTTTGAATGTCGTACTTCACCTAGCTTGTTGGGAACACAGAGTTTCTTTCCATTTGCAAACTGCACTCGTTACAAATATATTGGGAGGTACTAGCTCCAACAAGGTTATACAGTGAAAACTGCAGAAACTTCACACCGACACTAGGAAACACTCTGAGTAACCAGAGTAAAAGTTTCTCCTGCAAACTCTTCCATTAGTGCTAGATGAAAGAACGTCTCTCCACATGCAAAGTTCTTTGAGATAAATGTGTGTGAAAGCAGTCCTTCAACTAGCTTGTTGGAAACACAAATTTCTTTTTAGTTGCAAACTGTATTCCATAAATATCCATGGGGATTTAATCGTTCCAACTCGGTTTTACAGTGAAAACTGCAGGAACTTCAAACCGGCACCAAGAAACACACATAGAAACCAGAGTAAAATTTTCTCCAGCAAACCGTTCCCTTTATACTAGATGAACGATCGTCTCTCCAAATGCTAAGTTCTGAGAAATAAGCGTGTGTGAAAGCCATCCTTCACCTAGCTTGTTGGGAACACATAGATACTTTTCAGTTGAAAACTGCACTCCATACAGATATAAGGGGAGGTACACGCTCCAAATCGGTTTTGCAGTGAAAACTGCAGGAATTTCAAACAGGCACTAGGAAACAAACTAACAAACCAGACTAAAAGTTTCTCCTGCAACCCGTTCCCATTGTGCTAGGTGAAAGAAAGTCTGTCCACATGCTCAGTTTTGAGAGATAAATGTGTGTGAAAGTTGTCCTTCAACTAGCTTGTTGTGAAAACAATTTCTTTTAAGGTGCAGACTGCACTCGTTACATATATATGGGTAAATACACGCTCCAACTAGATTTTACAGTGAAAACTGCAGGAACTTCAAACCGGCACTAGAAAACAATCTGAGAAACCAGAGTAATAGTTTCCCCTGCAAACCATTCCCTTTGTCCTAGATGAACGAACGTCTCTCCACATGCTCATTTCTGAGAGATTTGTGTGTGTGAAAGCCTTACTTCACCTAGCTTGTTTGGAACACAAAGTTTCTTTTCAGTTTCAAACTGCACTCCTTACATATATATATGGGGAGGTAAACTCTCCAACACGATTTTACTGTGAAAACTGCAGGATCTTCAAACCGGCAGTAGGAAACCCACTGAAAACCCACAGCAAATGTTTCCCCTGCAACAAGTTCCCTTTGTACTAGATGAACGTACGTCTCTCCACATGCTAAGTTCTGAGAGATAAGTGTGTGTGAAAGCCGTTTTCACCTAGCTAATTTGGAACAGAAAGTTTCTATTCAGTTGCAAATTGCACTCCATACATATATATGGGGAGGTACTGGCTCAAACTGGGTTTTGCAGTGAAAACTGCAGTAACTTAAAACCGGCACTAGGAAACACATTGAGAAACCAGAGAAAAGTTTCTCCTGCATACATTTCCCTTTGTGCTAGGTGAACGGACGTCTCTCCACATGCTCAGTTCTTTGAGATATGTGTGAGTGAAAGCCGTACTTCACTTAGATAGTTGGGAACACAAAGTTTCTTTTCAGTTGCAAACTGCAATCCATACATATATATGGGGAGGTACTCGCTCCAACTCGGTTTTACAGTGAAAACTGCATGAAATTGAAAACGGCACTAGGGAAAACACTGAGAAACAAGAGTGAAGTTTTCCTCCAACCCGTTCCCTTTGGACTACATGAATGAACGTCTCTCCACATGCTCATTTCTGAAAAATAAGTGTGTGTGAATGCCTTCCTTCACCAATCTTGTTGGGAACACAAAGTTTGTTTTCAGTTTCCAAATAAAATCCATACATATATAAGGGGAGGTACTCGCTCCAAATCTGTTTTAAAGTGAATACTGCAGGAACTTCAAACCGGCACTAGGAAACTCACTGAGAAACCAGAGTAAAAGTTTCGGCTGCAACACTTTCCATTTGTGCTAGATGAACGAACGTCTCTCCACATGCTCATTTTTGAGTGATAATTGTGTGTGAAAGCCGTCTTTCACCTAGCTTGTTAAGAACAGAAAGTTTCTTTTCCGTTGCAAATTTCACTCCATATATATATTTATGGGGCGATACACGCTGCAACTCTGTTTTGCTGTGAAAACTGCAGGAACTTCAACCCGGCACTAGGAAACACACTGAGAAACCAGAGTAAAAGTTCCTCTTTCAATCCATTCCCGTTTTACTAGATGAACGAAAGTCTCTGCACATGCTCAGTTCTCAGAGATAAATGTGTGTGAAAGCCGTACTTCACCTAGCTTGTTGGGAATAGAAATTATCTTTTCAGTTGCCAACTGCACTCCATACATATATATGGAGAGTTACTCGTTGCAACTCGCTTTTACAGAGAAAACTGAAGGAATTTCAAACCGGCACTAGGATACACACTGAGAAACCAGAGTAATAGTTTCTCCTGCAAACCGTTCTTTGTGCTAGATGAACGAACGTATCTCCACATGCTCAGTTCTGAGAGATAAGTGTGTGTGAATGCCGTCCTTCACATTGCTTGTTTGGAACACAAGGTTTCTTTTCAAATGCAAATTGCACTCCATACATATATATATGGGGAGGTACTCGCTCCAACACAATTTTACAGTGAAAACTGCAGGAATTTCAAACCGGCATTAGGAAACACACTGAGAAACCAGAGTAAAAGTTTCTCCTGCATTCCGTTCACTTTGTACTAGATGAAAGAACTTCTATCCAAATGCTCAGTTCGGAGAGTTAAGTGTGTGTGAAAGCCGTCCTTCACCTTGCTTGTTGGGAACACAAAGATTCTTTTCAGTTGCCAACTGCACTCCATACATATATATGGGGAGGTACACCCTCCAATTCGGTTTTACACTGAAAACTGCAGGAAATTCAAACCGGCATTAGGAAACACACTGAGAAACCAGAGCAAAAGTTTCTCCTGCAACCCGTTCCCTTTGTACTAGATGAAAGAACTTCTATCCAAATGCTCAGTTCGGAGAGATAAGTGTGTGTGAAAGCCGTCCTTCAACTAGCTTGTTGGGAACACAATGTTTCTTTTCAGGTGCAGATTGAATTCTATATATATATATGGGTAGGTAATAGCTCCAACTAGGTTTTACAGTGAATACTGCAGGAACATAAACCGGCACTAAGAAACTCACTGAGAAAACAGACTAATAGTTTCCCCTGCAATCCGTTCCCTTTGTGCTACATGAATGAACGTCTTTCCACATGCTCAGTTCTGAGAGATAAATGTGTGTGAAAGCCGGCCTTCACCTACCTTGTTGGGAACACAAAGTTTCTTTTCAGTTTCCAACAAAACTCCATACATATATATGGGTAGGTACTCGCCCCAAATCTGTTTTACAATGAAAACTGCAGGAACTTCAAACCAGCACTAGGAAACACACTGAGAAAACAGAGTAAAAGTTTTGCCTGCAACCCTTACCGTTTGTTCTAGATGAACGAACTTCTCTCGATATGCTCAGTTCTGAGAGATAATTTTTTGTGAAAACCATACTTCAACTAACTTATTGGGAACACAAAGTCTCTTTTCATTTTCAAACTACACTCCATATATATATATGGAGAGGTATTAGCACCAACTCGGTTTTACAGTGAAAACTGCAGGAACTTCAATCCGGCACTAGTAAAAACACTGAGAAACCAGAGTATAAGATTCTCCTGCAACCCGTTCACATTGTGCTACATGAAGAAAGTCTTTCAACATGCTCTGTTCTGAGAGTTATTTGAGTGTGAAAGCTGTACTTCACCTAGCTTGTTGGGAACACAAAGTTTCTTTCCAGGTGCAAATTGCACTCGTTACATATATAAGGGGAGGTACACGCTCCAACTCAGTTTTAAAGTGAAAACTGCAGGATTTTCACACCGGCACTAGGAAACACACTGAGAAACCAGAGTAAAAGTTTTTCCTGCAAACCATTCCATTGGTGCTAGATGAAAGAACGTCTCAACACATGCTCAGTTATTTGAGAAACATGTGTGTGAAAGCCGTCCTTCACCTACCTTGTTTGTAAAACAAAGTTTCTTTTCAGTTTCAAACTACACTCCATATATATATATGGAGAGGTACTCGCACCAACTCGGTTTTACACTGAAGCCTGCAGGAACTTCAAACCGGCACTAGGAAACACACTGAGAAACCCGAGTAAAAGTTTCTCCAGCAACCCGTTCCCATTGTGCTAGATGAATGAATGTCTCTTCACATGCTCAGTTCTGATAGAAAAGAGTGTGTTAAGGTTAATTTTCACCTAACTTGTTGGGAACACAAAGTTTCTTATTAGTTGAAAACTGCACTCCATACATATATATGGGGAGGTACTCGTTCCAACTCGGTTTTACAGTGAAAACTGCAGGGACTTCAAACAGGCACTAGGAAAACACTGAGAAACCAGAGTTAAATTTTCTCCTGCAACCCGTTCCCTTTGTACTAGATAAATGAACGTCTCTCCACATGCCCAGTTCTGAGAAATACGTGTGTGTGAAAGCCGGACTTCACCTAGTTTGTTGGGATCACAAAATATCTTTTCAGTTGCCAACTGAACTCCATACATATATATGGGGAAGTACTCGTTCCAAGTAGGTTTTACAGTGAAAACTGCAGGAACTTCAAATCGGCACTAGGATAAACACTGAGAAACCAGAGTAATAGTTTCTCTAGCATCCCTTTCCTTTGTACTAGATGAAAGAACTTCTATCCAAATGCTCATTTCTGAAAGTTAAGTGTGTGTGAAAGCCGCCCTACACCTAGCTTGTTGGGAACACAAAGTTTCTTTTCAGTTGAAAACTGCACTCCATACATATATATGGGGAGGTATTCGCTCCAACTCGGGTTTCCATTGAAAACTGCAGGAATTTCAAACAGGCACTAGGAAACAAACTAACAAACCAGACTAAAAGTTTCTCCTGCAACCCGTTCCCATTGTGCTAGGTGAAAGAAAGTCTGTCCACATGCTCAGTTTTGAGAGATAAATGTGTGTGAAAGTGGTCCTTCAACTAGCTTGTTGTGAAAACAATTTCTTTTAAGGTGCAGACTGCACTCGTTACATATATATGGGTAAATACACGCTCCAACTAGATTTTACAGTGAAAACTGCAGGAACTTCAAACCGGCACTAGAAAACAATCTGAGAAACCAGAGTAATAGTTTCCCCTGCAAACCATTCCCTTTGTCCTAGATGAATGAACGTCTCTCCACATGCTCATTTCTGAGAGATCTGTGTGTGTGAAAGCCTTACTTCACCTAGCTTGTTTGGAACACAAAGTTTCTTTTCAGTTTCAAACTGCACTCCTTACATATATATATGGGGAGGTAAACTCTCCAACACGATTTTACTGTGAAAACTGCAGGATCTTCAAACCGGCAGTAGGAAACCCACTGAAAACCCACAGCAAATGTTTCCCCTGCAACAAGTTCCCTTTGTACTAGATGAACGTACGTCTCTCCACATGCTAAGTTCTGAGAGATAAGTGTGTGTGAAAGCCGTTTTCACCTAGCTAATTTGGAACAGAAAGTTTCTATTCAGTTGCAAATTGCACTCCATACATATATATGGGGAGGTACTGGCTCAAACTGGGTTTTGCAGTGAAAACTGCAGTAACTTAAAACCGGCACTAGGAAACACATTGAGAAACCAGAGAAAAGTTTCTCCTGCATACATTTCCCTTTGTGCTAGGTGAACGGACGTCTCTCCACATGCTCAGTTCTTTGAGATATGTGTGAGTGAAAGCCGTACTTCACTTAGATAGTTGGGAACACAAAGTTTCTTTTCAGTTGCAAACTGCAATCCATACATATATATGGGGAGGTACTCGCTCCAACTCGGTTTTACAGTGAAAACTGCATGAAATTGAAAACGGCACTAGGGAAAACACTGAGAAACAAGAGTGAAGTTTTCCTCCAACCCGTTCCCTTTGGACTACATGAATGAACGTCTCTCCACATGCTCATTTCTGAAAAATAAGTGTGTGTGAAAGCCTTCCTTCACCAATCTTGTTGGGAACACAAAGTTTGTTTTCAGTTTCCAAATAAAATCCATACATATATAAGGGGAGGTACTCGCTCCAAATCTGTTTTAAAGTGAATACTGCAGGAACTTCAAACCGGCACTAGGAAACTCACTGAGAAACCAGAGTAAAAGTTTCGGCTGCAACACTTTCCATTTGTGCTAGATGAACGAAGGTCTCTCCACATGCTCATTTTTGAGTGATAATTGTGTGTGAAAGCCGTCTTTCACCTAGCTTGTTAAGAACAGAAAGTTTCTTTTCCGTTGCAAATTTCACTCCATATATATATTTATGGGGCGATACACGCTGCAACTCTGTTTTGCTGTGAAAACTGCAGGAACTTCAACCCGGCACTAGGAAACACACTGAGAAACCAGAGTAAAAGTTCCTCTTTCAATCCATTCCCGTTTTACTAGATGAACGAAAGTCTCTGCACATGCTCAGTTCTCAGAGATAAATGTGTGTGAAAGCCGTACTTCACCTAGCTTGTTGGGAATAGAAATTATCTTTTCAGTTGCCAACTGCACTCCATACATATATATGGAGAGTTACTCGTTGCAACTCGCTTTTACAGAGAAAACTGAAGGAATTTCAAACCGGCACTAGGATACACACTGAGAAACCAGAGTAATAGTTTCTCCTGCAAACCGTTCTTTGTGCTAGATGAACGAACGTATCTCCACATGCTCAGTTCTGAGAGATAAGTGTGTGTGAATGCCGTCCTTCACATTGCTTGTTTGGAACACAAGGTTTCTTTTCAAATGCAAATTGCACTCCATACATATATATATGGGGAGGTACTCGCTCCAACACAATTTTACAGTGAAAACTGCAGGAATTTCAAACCGGCATTAGGAAACACACTGAGAAACCAGAGTAAAAGTTTCTCCTGCATTCCGTTCACTTTGTACTAGATGAAAGAACTTCTATCCAAATGCTCAGTTCGGAGAGTTAAGTGTGTGTGAAAGCCGTCCTTCACCTTGCTTGTTGGGAACACAAAGATTCTTTTCAGTTGCCAACTGCACTCCATACATATATATGGGGAGGTACACCCTCCAATTCGGTTTTACACTGAAAACTGCAGGAAATTCAAACCGGCATTAGGAAACACACTGAGAAACCAGAGCAAAAGTTTCTCCTGCAACCCGTTCCCTTTGTACTAGATGAAAGAACTTCTATCCAAATGCTCAGTTCGGAGAGATAAGTGTGTGTGAAAGCCGTCCTTCAACTAGCTTGTTGGGAACACAATGTTTCTTTTCAGGTGCAGATTGAATTCTATATATATATATGGGTAGGTAATAGCTCCAACTAGGTTTTACAGTGAATACTGCAGGAACATAAACCGGCACTAAGAAACTCACTGAGAAAACAGACTAATAGTTTCCCCTGCAATCCGTTCCCTTTGTGCTACATGAATGAACGTCTTTCCACATGCTCAGTTCTGAGAGATAAATGTGTGTGAAAGCCGGCCTTCACCTACCTTGTTGGGAACACAAAGTTTCTTTTCAGTTTCCAACAAAACTCCATACATATATATGGGTAGGTACTCGCCCCAAATCTGTTTTACAATGAAAACTGCAGGAACTTCAAACCAGCACTAGGAAACACACTGAGAAAACAGAGTAAAAGTTTTGCCTGCAACCCTTACCGTTTGTTCTAGATGAACGAACTTCTCTCGATATGCTCAGTTCTGAGAGATAATTTTTTGTGAAAACCATACTTCAACTAACTTATTGGGAACACAAAGTCTCTTTTCATTTTCAAACTACACTCCATATATATATATGGAGAGGTATTAGCACCAACTCGGTTTTACAGTGAAAACTGCAGGAACTTCAATCCGGCACTAGTAAAAACACTGAGAAACCAGAGTATAAGATTCTCCTGCAACCCGTTCACATTGTGCTACATGAAGAAAGTCTTTCAACATGCTCTGTTCTGAGAGTTATTTGAGTGTGAAAGCTGTACTTCACCTAGCTTGTTGGGAACACAAAGTTTCTTTCCAGGTGCAAATTGCACTCGTTACATATATAAGGGGAGGTACACGCTCCAACTCAGTTTTACAGTGAAAACTGCAGGATTTTCACACCGGCACTAGGAAACACACTGAGAAACCAGAGTAAAAGTTTTTCCTGCAAACCATTCCATTGGTGCTAGATGAAAGAACGTCTCAACACATGCTCAGTTATTTGAGAAACATGTGTGTGAAAGCCGTCCTTCACCTACCTTGTTTGTAAAACAAAGTTTCTTTTCAGTTTCAAACTACACTCCATATATATATATGGAGAGGTACTCGCACCAACTCGGTTTTACACTGAAGCCTGCAGGAACTTCAAACCGGCACTAGGAAACACACTGAGAAACCCGAGTAAAAGTTTCTCCAGCAACCCGTTCCCATTGTGCTAGATGAATGAATGTCTCTTCACATGCTCAGTTCTGATAGAAAAGAGTGTGTTAAGGTTAATTTTCACCTAACTTGTTGGGAACACAAAGTTTCTTATTAGTTGAAAACTGCACTCCATACATATATATGGGGAGGTACTCGTTCCAACTCGGTTTTACAGTGAAAACTGCAGGGACTTCAAACAGGCACTAGGAAAACACTGAGAAACCAGAGTTAAATTTTCTCCTGCAACCCGTTCCCTTTGTACTAGATAAATGAACGTCTCTCCACATGCCCAGTTCTGAGAAATACGTGTGTGTGAAAGCCGGACTTCACCTAGTTTGTTGGGATCACAAAATATCTTTTCAGTTGCCAACTGAACTCCATACATATATATGGGGAAGTACTCGTTCCAAGTAGGTTTTACAGTGAAAACTGCAGGAACTTCAAATCGGCACTAGGATAAACACTGAGAAACCAGAGTAATAGTTTCTCTAGCATCCCTTTCCTTTGTACTAGATGAAAGAACTTCTATCCAAATGCTCATTTCTGAAAGTTAAGTGTGTGTGAAAGCCGCCCTACACCTAGCTTGTTGGGAACACAAAGTTTCTTTTCAGTTGAAAACTGCACTCCATACATATATATGGGGAGGTATTCGCTCCAACTCGGGTTTCCATTGAAAACTGCAGGAATTTCAAACAGGCACTAGGAAACAAACTAACAAACCAGACTAAAAGTTTCTCCTGCAACCCGTTCCCATTGTGCTAGGTGAAAGAAAGTCTGTCCACATGCTCAGTTTTGAGAGATAAATGTGTGTGAAAGTGGTCCTTCAACTAGCTTGTTGTGAAAACAATTTCTTTTAAGGTGCAGACTGCACTCGTTACATATATATGGGTAAATACACGCTCCAACTAGATTTTACAGTGAAAACTGCAGGAACTTCAAACCGGCACTAGAAAACAATCTGAGAAACCAGAGTAATAGTTTCCCCTGCAAACCATTCCCTTTGTCCTAGATGAATGAACGTCTCTCCACATGCTCATTTCTGAGAGATCTGTGTGTGTGAAAGCCTTACTTCACCTAGCTTGTTTGGAACACAAAGTTTCTTTTCAGTTTCAAACTGCACTCCTTACATATATATATGGGGAGGTAAACTCTCCAACACGATTTTACTGTGAAAACTGCAGGATCTTCAAACCGGCAGTAGGAAACCCACTGAAAACCCACAGCAAATGTTTCCCCTGCAACAAGTTCCCTTTGTACTAGATGAACGTACGTCTCTCCACATGCTAAGTTCTGAGAGATAAGTGTGTGTGAAAGCCGTTTTCACCTAGCTAATTTGGAACAGAAAGTTTCTATTCAGTTGCAAATTGCACTCCATACATATATATGGGGAGGTACTGGCTCAAACTGGGTTTTGCAGTGAAAACTGCAGTAACTTAAAACCGGCACTAGGAAACACATTGAGAAACCAGAGAAAAGTTTCTCCTGCATACATTTCCCTTTGTGCTAGGTGAACGGACGTCTCTCCACATGCTCAGTTCTTTGAGATATGTGTGAGTGAAAGCCGTACTTCACTTAGATAGTTGGGAACACAAAGTTTCTTTTCAGTTGCAAACTGCAATCCATACATATATATGGGGAGGTACTCGCTCCAACTCGGTTTTACAGTGAAAACTGCATGAAATTGAAAACGGCACTAGGGAAAACACTGAGAAACAAGAGTGAAGTTTTCCTCCAACCCGTTCCCTTTGGACTACATGAATGAACGTCTCTCCACATGCTCATTTCTGAAAAATAAGTGTGTGTGAAAGCCTTCCTTCACCAATCTTGTTGGGAACACAAAGTTTGTTTTCAGTTTCCAAATAAAATCCATACATATATAAGGGGAGGTACTCGCTCCAAATCTGTTTTAAAGTGAATACTGCAGGAACTTCAAACCGGCACTAGGAAACTCACTGAGAAACCAGAGTAAAAGTTTCGGCTGCAACACTTTCCATTTGTGCTAGATGAACGAAGGTCTCTCCACATGCTCATTTTTGAGTGATAATTGTGTGTGAAAGCCGTCTTTCACCTAGCTTGTTAAGAACAGAAAGTTTCTTTTCCGTTGCAAATTTCACTCCATATATATATTTATGGGGCGATACACGCTGCAACTCTGTTTTGCTGTGAAAACTGCAGGAACTTCAACCCGGCACTAGGAAACACACTGAGAAACCAGAGTAAAAGTTCCTCTTTCAATCCATTCCCGTTTTACTAGATGAACGAAAGTCTCTGCACATGCTCAGTTCTCAGAGATAAATGTGTGTGAAAGCCGTACTTCACCTAGCTTGTTGGGAATAGAAATTATCTTTTCAGTTGCCAACTGCACTCCATACATATATATGGAGAGTTACTCGTTGCAACTCGCTTTTACAGAGAAAACTGAAGGAATTTCAAACCGGCACTAGGATACACACTGAGAAACCAGAGTAATAGTTTCTCCTGCAAACCGTTCTTTGTGCTAGATGAACGAACGTATCTCCACATGCTCAGTTCTGAGAGATAAGTGTGTGTGAATGCCGTCCTTCACATTGCTTGTTTGGAACACAAGGTTTCTTTTCAAATGCAAATTGCACTCCATACATATATATATGGGGAGGTACTCGCTCCAACACAATTTTACAGTGAAAACTGCAGGAATTTCAAACCGGCATTAGGAAACACACTGAGAAACCAGAGTAAAAGTTTCTCCTGCATTCCGTTCACTTTGTACTAGATGAAAGAACTTCTATCCAAATGCTCAGTTCGGAGAGTTAAGTGTGTGTGAAAGCCGTCCTTCACCTTGCTTGTTGGGAACACAAAGATTCTTTTCAGTTGCCAACTGCACTCCATACATATATATGGGGAGGTACACCCTCCAATTCGGTTTTACACTGAAAACTGCAGGAAATTCAAACCGGCATTAGGAAACACACTGAGAAACCAGAGCAAAAGTTTCTCCTGCAACCCGTTCCCTTTGTACTAGATGAAAGAACTTCTATCCAAATGCTCAGTTCGGAGAGATAAGTGTGTGTGAAAGCCGTCCTTCAACTAGCTTGTTGGGAACACAATGTTTCTTTTCAGGTGCAGATTGAATTCTATATATATATATGGGTAGGTAATAGCTCCAACTAGGTTTTACAGTGAATACTGCAGGAACATAAACCGGCACTAAGAAACTCACTGAGAAAACAGACTAATAGTTTCCCCTGCAATCCGTTCCCTTTGTGCTACATGAATGAACGTCTTTCCACATGCTCAGTTCTGAGAGATAAATGTGTGTGAAAGCCGGCCTTCACCTACCTTGTTGGGAACACAAAGTTTCTTTTCAGTTTCCAACAAAACTCCATACATATATATGGGTAGGTACTCGCCCCAAATCTGTTTTACAATGAAAACTGCAGGAACTTCAAACCAGCACTAGGAAACACACTGAGAAAACAGAGTAAAAGTTTTGCCTGCAACCCTTACCGTTTGTTCTAGATGAACGAACTTCTCTCGATATGCTCAGTTCTGAGAGATAATTTTTTGTGAAAACCATACTTCAACTAACTTATTGGGAACACAAAGTCTCTTTTCATTTTCAAACTACACTCCATATATATATATGGAGAGGTATTAGCACCAACTCGGTTTTACAGTGAAAACTGCAGGAACTTCAATCCGGCACTAGTAAAAACACTGAGAAACCAGAGTATAAGATTCTCCTGCAACCCGTTCACATTGTGCTACATGAAGAAAGTCTTTCAACATGCTCTGTTCTGAGAGTTATTTGAGTGTGAAAGCTGTACTTCACCTAGCTTGTTGGGAACACAAAGTTTCTTTCCAGGTGCAAATTGCACTCGTTACATATATAAGGGGAGGTACACGCTCCAACTCAGTTTTACAGTGAAAACTGCAGGATTTTCACACCGGCACTAGGAAACACACTGAGAAACCAGAGTAAAAGTTTTTCCTGCAAACCATTCCATTGGTGCTAGATGAAAGAACGTCTCAACACATGCTCAGTTATTTGAGAAACATGTGTGTGAAAGCCGTCCTTCACCTACCTTGTTTGTAAAACAAAGTTTCTTTTCAGTTTCAAACTACACTCCATATATATATATGGAGAGGTACTCGCACCAACTCGGTTTTACACTGAAGCCTGCAGGAACTTCAAACCGGCACTAGGAAACACACTGAGAAACCCGAGTAAAAGTTTCTCCAGCAACCCGTTCCCATTGTGCTAGATGAATGAATGTCTCTTCACATGCTCAGTTCTGATAGAAAAGAGTGTGTTAAGGTTAATTTTCACCTAACTTGTTGGGAACACAAAGTTTCTTATTAGTTGAAAACTGCACTCCATACATATATATGGGGAGGTACTCGTTCCAACTCGGTTTTACAGTGAAAACTGCAGGGACTTCAAACAGGCACTAGGAAAACACTGAGAAACCAGAGTTAAATTTTCTCCTGCAACCCGTTCCCTTTGTACTAGATAAATGAACGTCTCTCCACATGCCCAGTTCTGAGAAATACGTGTGTGTGAAAGCCGGACTTCACCTAGTTTGTTGGGATCACAAAATATCTTTTCAGTTGCCAACTGAACTCCATACATATATATGGGGAAGTACTCGTTCCAAGTAGGTTTTACAGTGAAAACTGCAGGAACTTCAAATCGGCACTAGGATAAACACTGAGAAACCAGAGTAATAGTTTCTCTAGCATCCCTTTCCTTTGTACTAGATGAAAGAACTTCTATCCAAATGCTCATTTCTGAAAGTTAAGTGTGTGTGAAAGCCGCCCTACACCTAGCTTGTTGGGAACACAAAGTTTCTTTTCAGTTGAAAACTGCACTCCATACATATATATGGGGAGGTATTCGCTCCAACTCGGGTTTCCATTGAAAACTGCAGGAATTTCAAACAGGCACTAGGAAACAAACTAACAAACCAGACTAAAAGTTTCTCCTGCAACCCGTTCCCATTGTGCTAGGTGAAAGAAAGTCTGTCCACATGCTCAGTTTTGAGAGATAAATGTGTGTGAAAGTGGTCCTTCAACTAGCTTGTTGTGAAAACAATTTCTTTTAAGGTGCAGACTGCACTCGTTACATATATATGGGTAAATACACGCTCCAACTAGATTTTACAGTGAAAACTGCAGGAACTTCAAACCGGCACTAGAAAACAATCTGAGAAACCAGAGTAATAGTTTCCCCTGCAAACCATTCCCTTTGTCCTAGATGAATGAACGTCTCTCCACATGCTCATTTCTGAGAGATCTGTGTGTGTGAAAGCCTTACTTCACCTAGCTTGTTTGGAACACAAAGTTTCTTTTCAGTTTCAAACTGCACTCCTTACATATATATATGGGGAGGTAAACTCTCCAACACGATTTTACTGTGAAAACTGCAGGATCTTCAAACCGGCAGTAGGAAACCCACTGAAAACCCACAGCAAATGTTTCCCCTGCAACAAGTTCCCTTTGTACTAGATGAACGTACGTCTCTCCACATGCTAAGTTCTGAGAGATAAGTGTGTGTGAAAGCCGTTTTCACCTAGCTAATTTGGAACAGAAAGTTTCTATTCAGTTGCAAATTGCACTCCATACATATATATGGGGAGGTACTGGCTCAAACTGGGTTTTGCAGTGAAAACTGCAGTAACTTAAAACCGGCACTAGGAAACACATTGAGAAACCAGAGAAAAGTTTCTCCTGCATACATTTCCCTTTGTGCTAGGTGAACGGACGTCTCTCCACATGCTCAGTTCTTTGAGATATGTGTGAGTGAAAGCCGTACTTCACTTAGATAGTTGGGAACACAAAGTTTCTTTTCAGTTGCAAACTGCAATCCATACATATATATGGGGAGGTACTCGCTCCAACTCGGTTTTACAGTGAAAACTGCATGAAATTGAAAACGGCACTAGGGAAAACACTGAGAAACAAGAGTGAAGTTTTCCTCCAACCCGTTCCCTTTGGACTACATGAATGAACGTCTCTCCACATGCTCATTTCTGAAAAATAAGTGTGTGTGAAAGCCTTCCTTCACCAATCTTGTTGGGAACACAAAGTTTGTTTTCAGTTTCCAAATAAAATCCATACATATATAAGGGGAGGTACTCGCTCCAAATCTGTTTTAAAGTGAATACTGCAGGAACTTCAAACCGGCACTAGGAAACTCACTGAGAAACCAGAGTAAAAGTTTCGGCTGCAACACTTTCCATTTGTGCTAGATGAACGAAGGTCTCTCCACATGCTCATTTTTGAGTGATAATTGTGTGTGAAAGCCGTCTTTCACCTAGCTTGTTAAGAACAGAAAGTTTCTTTTCCGTTGCAAATTTCACTCCATATATATATTTATGGGGCGATACACGCTGCAACTCTGTTTTGCTGTGAAAACTGCAGGAACTTCAACCCGGCACTAGGAAACACACTGAGAAACCAGAGTAAAAGTTCCTCTTTCAATCCATTCCCGTTTTACTAGATGAACGAAAGTCTCTGCACATGCTCAGTTCTCAGAGATAAATGTGTGTGAAAGCCGTACTTCACCTAGCTTGTTGGGAATAGAAATTATCTTTTCAGTTGCCAACTGCACTCCATACATATATATGGAGAGTTACTCGGTGCAACTGGCTTTTACAGAGAAAACTGAAGGAATTTCAAACCGGCACTAGGATACACACTGAGAAACCAGAGTAATAGTTTCTCCTGCAAACCGTTCTTTGTGCTAGATGAACGAACGTATCTCCACATGCTCAGTTCTGAGAGATAAGTTTGTGTGAATGCCGTCCTTCACATTGCTTGTTTGGAACACAAGGTTTCTTTTCAAATGCAAATTGCACTCCATACATATATATATGGGGAGGTACTCGCTCCAACACAATTTTACAGTGAAAACTGCAGGAATTTCAAACCGGCATTAGGAAACACACTGAGAAACCAGAGTAAAAGTTTCTCCTGCAATCCGTTCACTTTGTACTAGATGAAAGAACTTCTATCCAAATGCTCAGTTCGGAGAGTTAAGTGTGTGTGAAAGCCGTCCTTCACCTTGCTTGTTGGGAACACAAAGATTCTTTTCAGTTGCCAACTGCACTCCATACATATATATGGGGAGGTACACCCTCCAATTCGGTTTTACACTGAAAACTGCAGGAAATTCAAACCGGCATTAGGAAACACACTGAGAAACCAGAGCAAAAGTTTCTCCTGCAACCCGTTCCCTTTGTACTAGATGAAAGAACTTCTATCGAAATGCTCAGTTCGGAGAGATAAGTGTGTGTGAAAGCCGTCCTTCAACTAGCTTGTTGGGAACACAATGTTTCTTTTCAGGTGCAGATTGAATTCTATATATATATATGGGTAGGTAATAGCTCCAACTAGGTTTTACAGTGAATACTGCAGGAACATAAACCGGCACTAAGAAACTCACTGAGAAAACAGACTAATAGTTTCCCCTGCAATCCGTTCCCTTTGTGCTACATGAATGAACGTCTTTCCACATGCTCAGTTCTGAGAGATAAATGTGTGTGAAAGCCGGCCTTCACCTACCTTGTTGGGAACACAAAGTTTCTTTTCAGTTTCCAACAAAACTCCATACATATATATGGGTAGGTACTCGCCCCAAATCTGTTTTACAATGAAAACTGCAGGAACTTCAAACCAGCACTAGGAAACACACTGAGAAAACAGAGTAAAAGTTTTGCCTGCAACCCTTACCGTTTGTTCTAGATGAACGAACTTCTCTCGATATGCTCAGTTCTGAGAGATAATTTTTTGTGAAAACCATACTTCAACTAACTTATTGGGAACACAAAGTCTCTTTTCATTTTCAAACTACACTCCATATATATATATGGAGAGGTATTAGCACCAACTCGGTTTTACAGTGAAAACTGCAGGAACTTCAATCCGGCACTAGTAAAAACACTGAGAAACCAGAGTATAAGATTCTCCTGCAACCCGTTCACATTGTGCTACATGAAGAAAGTCTTTCAACATGCTCTGTTCTGAGAGTTATTTGAGTGTGAAAGCTGTACTTCACCTAGCTTGTTGGGAACACAAAGTTTCTTTCCAGGTGCAAATTGCACTCGTTACATATATAAGGGGAGGTACACGCTCCAACTCAGTTTTACAGTGAAAACTGCAGGATTTTCACACCGGCACTAGGAAACACACTGAGAAACCAGAGTAAAAGTTTTTCCTGCAAACCATTCCATTGGTGCTAGATGAAAGAACGTCTCAACACATGCTCAGTTATTTGAGAAACATGTGTGTGAAAGCCGTCCTTCACCTACCTTGTTTGTAAAACAAAGTTTCTTTTCAGTTTCAAACTACACTCCATATATATATATGGAGAGGTACTCGCACCAACTCGGTTTTACACTGAAGCCTGCAGGAACTTCAAACCGGCACTAGGAAACACACTGAGAAACCCGAGTAAAAGTTTCTCCAGCAACCCGTTCCCATTGTGCTAGATGAATGAATGTCTCTTCACATGCTCAGTTCTGATAGAAAAGAGTGTGTTAAGGCCAATTTTCACCTAACTTGTTGGGAACACAAAGTTTCTTATTAGTTGAAAACTGCACTCCATACATATATATGGGGAGGTACTCGTTCCAACTCGGTTTTACAGTGAAAACTGCAGGGACTTCAAACAGGCACTAGGAAAACACTGAGAAACCAGAGTTAAATTTTCTCCTGCAACCCGTTCCCTTTGTACTAGATAAATGAACGTCTCTCCACATGCCCAGTTCTGAGAAATACGTGTGTGTGAAAGCCGGACTTCACCTAGTTTGTTGGGATCACAAAATATCTTTTCAGTTGCCAACTGAACTCCATACATATATATGGGGAAGTACTCGTTCCAAGTAGGTTTTACAGTGAAAACTGCAGGAACTTCAAATCGGCACTAGGATAAACACTGAGAAACCAGAGTAATAGTTTCTCTAGCATCCCTTTCCTTTGTACTAGATGAAAGAACTTCTATCCAAATGCTCATTTCTGAAAGTTAAGTGTGTGTGAAAGCCGCCCTACACCTAGCTTGTTGGGAACACAAAGTTTCTTTTCAGTTGAAAACTGCACTCCATACATATATATGGGGAGGTATTCGCTCCAACTCGGGTTTCCATTGAAAAATGCAGGAAATTCAAACCGGCATTAGGAAAAACACTGAGAAAGCAGAGGAAAAGTTTCACTTGCAACCAGTTCCCATTTTGCTAGATGAACGAAAGTCTCTCCACATGCTCACTTCTGAGAGATAAGTGTGTGTGAAAGCCGTCCTTCACCTAGCTTGTTGGGAACACAAAGATTCTTTTCAGGTGCAAATTGCAATCGTTACATATATAAGGGGAGGTACTCGATCCAACTCAGTTTTACAGTGAAAACTGCAGGAAATTCAACCGGCACAAAGAAACAAACTGAGAAATCAGCGTAATACTTTCTCCTGCATTCCATTCCATTTGTGCTAGATATACGAACGTCTCTCCACATGCTCAGTTCTGAGCGATAATTGTGTGTGAATGCCGTAGTTCACCTAGCTTGTTGGGAGCAGAAAATTTCTTTTAATTTACAACTGCACTCCATACATATATATGGGAAAGTACTCGGTCCAACTCGGAGTTACAGTGAAAACTGCAGGAACTTCAAACCGGCACTAGGAAACAGACTGAGAAACCAGAGTAAAAGTTTCTCCTGCAAACCGTTCCCTTTGTGCTAGATGAACGAACGTCTCTCCACATGCACTGTTTTGAGACTTATTTGAGTATGAATGTCGTACTTCACCTAGCTTGTTGGGAACACAGAGTTTCTTTCCATTTGCAAACTGCACTCGTTACAAATATATTGGGAGGTACTTGCTCCAACAAGGTTATACAGTGAAAACTGCAGAATCTTCACACCGACACTAGGAAACACACTGAGTAACCAGAGTAAAAGTTTCTCTTGCAAACTCTTCCATTAGTGCTAGATGAAAGAACGTCTCTCCACATGCAAAGTTCTTTGAGATAAATGTGTGTGAAAGCAGTCCTTCAACTAGCTTGTTGGAAACACAAATTTCTTTTTAGTTGCAAACTGTATTCCATAAATATCCATGGGGATTTAATCGTTCCAACTCGGTTTTACAGTGAAAACTGCAGGAACTTCAAACCGGCACCAAGAAACACACATAGAAACCAGAGTAAAATTTTCTCCAGCAAACCGTTCCCTTTATACAAGATGAACGATCGTCTCTCCAAATGCTAAGTTCTGAGAAATAAGCGTGTGTGAAAGCCATCCTTCACCTAGCTTGTTGGGAACACATAGATACTTTTCAGTTGAAAACTGCACTCCATACAGATATAAGGGGAGGTACACGCTCCAAATCGGTTTTGCAGTGAAAACTGCAGGAACTTCAAACAGGCACTAGGAAACAAACTAACAAACCAGACTAAAAGTTTCTCCTGCAACCCGTTCCCATTGTGCTAGGTGAAAGAAAGTCTGTCCACATGCTCAGTATTGAGAGATAAGTGTGTGTGAAAATGGTCCTTCAACTAGCTTGTTGTGAAAACAATTTCTTTTAAGGTGCAAACTGCACTCGTTACATATATATGGGTAAATACACGCTCCAACTAGATTTTACAGTGAAAACTGCAGGAACTTCAAACCGGCACTAGAAAACAATCTGAGAAACCAGAGTAATAGTTTCCCCTGCAAACCATTCCCTTTGTCCTAGATGAACGAACGTCTCTCCACATGCTCATTTCTGAGAGATTAGTGTGTGTGAAAGCCTTACTTCACCTAGCTTGTTTGGAACACAAAGTTTCTTTTCAGTTTCAAACTGCACTCTTACATATATATATGGGGAGGTAAACTCTCCAACACGATTTTACTGTGAAAACTGCAGGATCTTCAAACCGGCAGTAGGAAACCCACTGAAAACCCACAGCAAATGTTTCCCCTGCAACAAGTTCCCTTTGTACTAGATGAACGTACGTCTCTAAACATGCTAAGTTCTGAGAGATAAGTGTGTGTGAAAGCCGTTTTCACCTAGCTAATTTGGAACAGAAAGTTTCTATTCAGTTGCAAATTGCACTCCATACATATATATGGGGAGGTACTGGCTCAAACTGGGTTTTGCAGTGAAAACTGCAGTAACTTAAAACCGGCACTAGGAAACACATTGAGAAACCAGAGAAAAGTTTCTCCTGCATACATTTCCCTTTGTGCTAGGTGAACGGACGTCTCTCCACATGCTCAGTTCTTTGAGATATGTGTGAGTGAAAGCCGTACTTCACTTAGATAGTTGGGAACACAAAGTTTCTTTTCAGTTGCAAACTGCACTCCATACATATATATGGGGAGGTACTCGCTCCAACTCGGTTTTACAGTGAAAACTGCAGGAAATTGAAAACGGCACTAGGGAAAACACTGAGAAACAAGAGTGAAGTTTTCCTCCAACCCGTTCCCTTTGGACTACATGAATGAACGTCTCTCCACATGCTCATTTCTGAGAAATAAGTGTGTGTGAAAGCCTTCCTTCACCAATCTTGTTGGGAACACAAAGTTTGTTGTCAGTTTCCAAATAAAATCCATACATATATAAGGGGAGGTACTCGCTCCAAATCTGTTTTAAAGTGAATACTGCAGGAACTTCAAACCGGCACTAGGAAACTCACTGAGAAACCAGAGTAAAAGTTTCGGCTGCAACACTTTCCATTTGTGCTAGATGAACAAACGTCTCTCCACATGCTCAGTTCTGAGAGGTAAGTGTGTGTGAAAGCCGTCCTTCACTTAGGTTTTTGGGAAAACAAAGATTCTTTTAAATTGCAATCTAAACTCCGTACATATATATGTGGATTAACAGGATCCAACTCTCTTTTACAGTGAAAACTGCAGGAAATTCAAAACGGCACTAGGAAACTCACTGAGAAACAATGGTAAAAGTTTCCCCTGCAACCTGTTCCCTTTGTTTTTGATGAACGAACTCCTCTCCACATGCTCATTTCTGAATGATAATTGTGTGTGAAAGCCGTCTTTCACCTAGCTTGTTAGGAACAGAAAGTTTCTTTTCCATTGCAAATTTCACTCCATATATATATATGGGGCGATACACGCTGCAACTCGGTTTTGCTGTGAAAACTGCAGGAACTTCAACCCGGCACTAGGAAACACACTGAGAAACCAGAGTAAAAGTTCGTCTTTCAATCCGTTCCCGTTTTACTAGATGAACGAAAGTCTCTGCACATGCTCAGTTCTCAGAGATAAATGTGTGTGAAAGCCGTCCTTCACCTAGCTTGTTGGGAATAGAAATTATCTTTTCAGTTGCCAACTGCACTCCATACATATATATGGAGAGTTACTCGTTCCAACTCTCTTTTACAGAGAAAACTGAAGGAATTTCAAACCAGCACTAGGATACACACTGAGAAACCAGAGTAATAGTTTCTCCTGCAAACCGTTCTTTGTGCTAGATGAACGAACGTATCTCCACATGCTCAGTTCTGAGAGATAAGTGTGTGTGAATGCCGTCCTTCACATTGCTTGTTTGGAACACAAGGTTTCTTTTCAAATGCAAATTGCACTCCATACATATATATATGGGGAGGTACTCGCTCCAACACAATTTTACAGTGAAAACTGCAGGAATTTCAAACCGGCTTTAGGAAACACACTGAGAAACCAGAGTAAAAGTTTCTCCTGCAATCCGTTCACTTTGTACTAGATGAAAGAACTTCTATCCAAATGCTCAGTTCGGAGAGTTAAGTGTGTGTGAAAGCCGTCCTTCACCTTGCTTGTTGGGAACACAAAGATTCTTTTCAGTTGCCAACTGCACTCCATACATATATATGGGGAGGTACACCCTCCAATTCGTTTTTAAACTGAAAACTGCAGGTAATTCACATCGGCATTAGGAAAAACACTGAGAAACCAGAGTAAATGTTTCTACTGCAACCCGTTCCATTTTTCTTAGAAGAAAGAACGTCTCTCCACATGCACTGTTCTTTGAGATAAATGTGTGTGAAATCCGTCCTTCACCTAGCTTGTTGGCAACACAAATTTCTTTTCAGTTGCAAACTGTATTCCATATATATCCATAGGGAGGTAATCGCTCCAACGCGGTTTTATAGTGAAAACTGCAGGAACTTCAAAAAGGCACCAAGAAACACACTGAGAAACCAGAGTAAAAGTTTCTCCTGCAAACATTTCAATTTGTGCTAGATGAACGCACGTCTCGCCACATGCTAAGTTCTGAGAGATAATTGTGTGTGAAAGCAGTCTTTCACCTAGCTTGTTGGGAACACAAAGTTTCTTTTCAGTTGCAAACTGCACTCCATACACATATATGGGTAGGTATTCGCTCCAACTTGGTTTTACAGTGAAAACTGCAGGAACTTCCAACAGGCTCTAGGAAACACATTGAGAAACCAGAGTAAAAGTTTCTCCTGAAACCCGGTCCCTTTGTACTAGATGAACGAACGTCTCTCCACATGCTCATTTCTGAGAGACAAATGTGTGTGAACGCCGTCCTTCACCTACCTTGTTGGGAATACAAAGTTTCTTTTCAGTTGCCAACTGCAATCATAAATATATTTGGGGAGGTACTCGCTCCAACTCTGTATTATACTGAAAACTGCAGGAAATTCAAACCGGCACTAGGAAATACACTTAGAAACCACAGTAAAATTTTCTCCTGCAACAATTTCCCTTTGTACTAGATGAACGAACGTATCTCCACATGCTCAGTTCTGAGAGATAAGTGTGTGTGTAAGCCGTCCTTCACCATGTTTTTTGGGAACACAAATTTTCTTTTCTGTTGCAAACTTCAATCCATACATATAAATGGGGATGTATTCGCTCCAACTCGGTTTTACAGTGAAATCTGCAGGAAATTCAAAGCGTCACTAGGAACCACACTGAGAAACTAGAGAAAAGTTTCACTTGCAAACCGTTCCCTTTGTGCTATATGAAAGAACGACTCTCCACATGCTCAGTTCTGAGAGATAAGTGTGTGTGAAAGTCTTCCTTCACTTAGCTTGTTGTGAAGACATTGTTTCTTTTCAGTTTCAAACTGTACTCCATACATATATATGGGGAGGTACTGGCTCCAAATCGGTTTGCAGTGAAAATTGCAGGAACTTCAAAACGACACTTGGAAACACACTGAGAAACCAGAGTAAAAGTTTCTCCTGAAAACTGTTCCCTTCTACTAGATGAACGAAATTCTCTCCTGAATCCCAGTTCTCAGGGATAAGTGTGTGTGAAGCCGACCTTCAACATGCTTGTAGGGAACACAAAGTTTCTTTTCAGTTGCCAACTGCAATCCATACATATATATGGGGAGGTAATCCCTCCAACTCGGCTTTGCAGTGAAAACTGCAGGAACTTCAAACCGGAACTAGGAAACACACTGATAAACCAGAGTAAAAGTTTATTCTGCAAACTTTTCCCTTTGTATTAGATGAACGAAGGCCTCTCCACATGCTCAGTTTTGAGAAAAATGTGAGTGTTAAAGCCATCCATCAACTAGGTTGTAGAGATCACAAAGTTTCTATTCAGTGGCAAATAATACTTCATAAATATATATGGGGATGTACTCGCTCCAACTCTGTTTTACAGTGAAAACTGCAAGAATTTCAAATCGGCACTAGGAAACACACTGAGAAATGAGAGTATTAGTTTCTCCTGCAATGCGTTAATTTTGTGCTAGATGAATGAACGTCTCTCCACATGCTCAGTTCTGAGAGATAAATGTGTGTGAAAGCCGTCCTTCAACAAGCTTGTTGGGAACACAAAGTTTCTTTTCAGTTGAAAACAGCACTCCATAAATATATATGGGGAGGTACTCTCTCCAACTCCGTTTTACAGTGAAATCTCCAGGAATCTCAAACAGGCACTAGCAAAAAAACTGAGAAACCAGAACAAAAGTTTCTCCTGCAAACGTTTCCGTTTGTGCTAGATGAACGAAATTTCTCCACATGCTCAATTCTGAGAGATAAGTGTGTGTGTGAATGCCGAAGTTCAACTAGATTGTTGGGAGCAGAAAGTTTCTTTTAATTTGCAACTGCACTCCATACATATATATGGGAATGTACTCGCTCCAACTCGGTTTTACAGTGAAAACTGCAGGAACATCAAACCGGCACTAGGAAACACAGTGAGAAACCAGAGTAAAAGCTTCTACTGCAACAATTTCCATTGGTGATAGATGAACGAACGTCTCTCCACATGCTCACTTCTGAGAGATAATTGTGTGTGAAAGCCGTACTTCACCTAGCTTGTTGGGAACACAAATTTCCTTTACAGTTGCAAACTACACTCAATATATAAATATGGGGAGGTACTCGTTCCAACTCGATTTTACTGTGAAAACAGAAGGAACTTAAAACTTGCACTAGGAAACACACTGAGAAATCAGAGTAAAACTTTCTCCTGCAACCAGTTCCCTTTGCTAGATGAACGAATGTCTCTCCACATGCTCAGTTCTGAGAGATAAGTCTGTTTTTAAGCCGGAATTCACCTAGTTTGTTGGGAACACTAAGTTTCTTTTCAGTTGCAAATTACAGTAAATAAATATATATGGGGAAGTACTCGCTCCAACTCGGTTTTTCAGTGAAAAGTGCAGGAAATTCAAACCGGCACTAGGAAAAACTCTGAGAAACCAGGGTAAAAGTTTCTCCTGCCACACGTTCCATTTGTGCTAGATGAACGAATGTCTCTCCACATGCTCACTTCTGAGAGATATGTGTTTGTGAAAGCCATCCTCCATCTATCTTGTTGGGAACACAAATTTTCTTTTAAGTTGCAAACTGCACTCCATATATATAGAAGGGGAGGTACTCGCTTCAACTCGGTATTACAGTGAAACCTGCAGGAACTTCAAACTGGCACTAGGAAACACACTGAGAAACCACAGTAAAAGTTTCTCCTGAAACACGTTCCCTTTGTTATAGATGAATGAACGTCTCTCCACATGCTCAGTTCTTAGTGATAACTGTGTGTGAAAGCCGTACTTCACCTTGCTTGTTGGGAACACAAATTTTCTTTTCAGTTGCAAACTGCACTCCATACATATATATGGGGAACTACTCGCTCCAACTCGGTTTTAAAGTGAAAATTGCAGGAACTTCAAAACTGCACTAAGAAACACACTGAAAAACCAGGAAAATATTTTCTCCAGCAAACCATTCCCATTGTGCTAGATGAACGAACGTCTCTCCACATGCTCAGTTCTTAGTGATAACTGTGTGTGAAAGCTGTACTTCACCTTGATGGTTGGGAACCCAAATTTTGTTTTCAGTTGCAAACTGCACTCCATACATATATATGGGGAACTACTCGCTCCAACACCCTTTTACAGTGAAAAATGCAGGAAATTCAAACCGGCACTAAGAAACACACTGAGGAACCTGAGTAATAGTTTCTCCTGCAACCCATTCCCTTTGTGCTATATGAACGAACGTCTCTCCACATGCTCAGTTCTGAGAGATAATGTGTGTGGAAGCCGCCCTTCACTTTGCCTGTTGGGAACACAACGTATCTTTTCAGTTGCAAACTGCACTCCATACATATAGAAGGGGAAATACTCGCTCCAATATGTTTTTACAGTGAAAACTGCAGGAGTTTCTAACCGGCAGTACGAAACACACTGAGAAACCAGAGTAAAACTTTCTCCTGCAACCAGATCCCTTTGCTAGTTGAACGAACATCTCTCCACATGCTCAGTTCTGAGAGATAATTGTGTGTGAAAGCTGTCCTTCACCAAGCTTGTTGGGAACACAAAGTTTCTTTTCAGTTGAAAACAGCACTCCATAAATATATATGGGGAGTTACTAGCTTCAAATCCGTTTTACAGTGAAATCTGCAGGAACCTCAAACAGGCACTAGGAAACAAACTGAGAAACCAGACCAAAAGTTTCTTCTGCAAACATTTCTGTTTGTGCTAGATGAACGAAATTTTTCCACATGCTCATTTCTGAATAATAAGTGTGTGTGAATGCCGTAGTTCAACTAGCTTGTTGGGAGCAGAAAGTTTCTTTCAATTTGCAACTGCACTCCATACATATATTTGGGGGTGTATGCTCTCAACTTGGTTTTACAGTGAAAATTGCAGGAACTTCAAACAGGCACTAGGAAACACACTGAGAAAAAACTGTAAAAGTTTCTCCTGCAACCATTTCCCTTTGCGATTGATGAACGAACGTCTCTCCACATGCTCAGTTCTGAGACGAACGTCTGTGTGAATGCCGAACTTCAACAAGCATTTTGGGAACACAAAGTTTCTCTTCACTTGGAAACTATACTGCATAAATATATATGGGGAGGTAATCGCTCCCACTCAATTTTACAGTGAAAACTACAGGAATTTCAAACCGGCACTAGGAAACACACTGAGAAACCAGAGTAAAACTTTCTCTTGCAAACCGTTCCCTTTGTGCTAGATGAACGAACGTCACTCCACATGCTCAGTTCTGAGAGATAATTGTGTGCGAAAGTCGTCCTTAACCTAGCTTGTTGGGAACACAGTTTCTTTTCAGTGGAAAAATGCACTCCATACATATATATGGGGAGGTACGCTCTCCAACACGGTTTTACAGTGAAAAATGCAGGAACTTCAAACCAGCAAAAGGAAACACACTGAGAAACCAGAGTAAATATTTCTCCTGAAAACCTTTCCCTCTGTGCTAGATGAACGAATGTCTCTACACATACTAAGTTCTTAGACATAAGTGTTTGTCAAAGCCGTCCTTCAACTAGCTTGTTGGGAGCACAAATTTTCTTTTCAGTTGCAAACTGTACTCCATAAATATATAAGGGTTGGTACATGCTCCAAATCGGTTTTACAGTGAAAACTGCAGGAACTTCAAACCGGCACTAGGAAACAACTGAGAAACGAGAGTAATTATTTCTCCTGCTAACTGTTCCCATTGTGCTAGATGAACGAACGTCTCTCCTCATGCTCAGTTCTCAGTGATAAGTGTGTTTGAAAGCCGTCCTTCAACTAGTTTGTTGGGAACAGAAAAATTCTGTTCCTTTGCAAATTGTACTCCGTACATATATATGGGAAATTCCAGGTCAAACTCGGTTTTACAGTGAAAATTTCAGGAACTTCAAACCGGCCCTAGGAAACACACTGAGAAACCAGTGTAAAAGATTCCCTGCAACCCATTCCCTTTGTGCTAGATGAACGAACATCTCTCCACATGCTCAGTTCTGAGAGATAAGTGTGTGTGAAAGCCGTCTTTCACCTAGCTTGTTGGGAACAAAAAGTTTCTTATAGTTTCAAACTGTACTCCATACATATATATGGGGAGGTATTCGCTCAACTCGGTTATACAGTGAAAGCTGCAGGAACTTCAAACCGGCACTAGGAAACAGACTGTGAAACCAGAGTAAAATTTCTCCTGAAATCCGTTCATTTTGTGCTTGATGAACGAAAGTCTCTCAACATGCTCAGTTCTGAGAGATAGGTGTGTGTGAAGCCGTACTTCACCAAGCTTATTGGGAACACAAAGTTTCATATCATCTGCAAACTACACTCCATACATATATATGGGATGGTACTTGCTCCAAATCGGTTTTGCAGTGAAAACTGCAGGAACGGCAAAATGGTACTAGGAAACACACTTAGAAAACAGAGTAATAGTTTCTCCTGTAACCCTTTCCCTTTGTGCTAGATGAACGAACATCTCTCCACATACTGAGTTCTGAGAGATAATTGTGTGTGAAAGCCGAAATTCACCTAGCTTTTTGGGAACACAATGTTTCTTTTCAGTTGCCAACAGGATTCCATACAAATAAATGGGAAGATACTAGCTTCAACACGATATTACAGTGAAAACTGCATGGACATCAAACAGGCACTAGGAAACACAATGAGAAACCAGAGTAAAAATTTCTCCTGCAACCCGTTCCATTTCTGCTAGATGAACGAATGTCTCTCCACATGCTCAGTTCTGAGAGATCAGTGGGTGTGAAAGCCGTCCTTCACTTAGCTTGTTGGGAACACAGAATTTTTTTTCAGGAGCATATATCACCCCATACATATATATGGGGTGGTACACCCTCAACTCTGTTTTACAGGGAAACTGCAGGAACTTCAAACCGGCACTAGGAAAAACGTCTGAGAAACCACAGCAAAAGTATCTCCTGCAAACCGTTCCCTTTGTACTTGATGAACGAACGTCTCTTCACATGCTCAGTTCTGAGGGATAATTTTGTGTGAAAGCCGTACTTCACCTTGCTTGTTGGGAACACAAATTTTCTTTTCAGTTGCAAAATGCACTCCATAAATATATATGGGGAGATACTCGCTCCAACTCGGTTTACAGTGAAAATTGCAGGAACTTCAAACCAGCACTAGGAAACACACTGAAAAACCAGAAAAAAAATTTTTCCTGCAAACCGTTCCCTTGGTTCTATATGAACGAACATCTCTCCACATGCTCATTTATTTGAGATAAATGTGTGTGAAAGCCGTCCTTCTAATAGCTTGTTGGGAACACAAAGATTCTTTTCAATTGCAAACTGCACTCCATAAATTTATATGGGGAGGTACTCGCTCCAACACGTTTTTACAGTGAAAACTGCAAGAACTTCAAACCGGCACTAGGAAACACACTGAGGAACCAGAGTAATAGTTTCTCCTGCAACCCATTCCCTTTGTGCTATATGAACGAACGTCTCTCCACATGATCAGTTCTGAGTTATAAATGTGTGCGAAAGCCACCCTTCACCTAGCTTGTTGGGAACACAACGTTTCTTTTCAGTTGCAAACTGGACTCCAAACATATAAATGGGAAGGTAATAGCTCCAACACGATTTTACAGTGAAAACTGCATGGACATCAAACAGGCACTAGGAAACACAATGAGAAACCACAGTAAAAGTTTCTCCAGCCATCCGTTCCATTTGTGCTTGATGAACGGATGTCTCTCCATATTCTCAGTTCTGAGATAAGTGTGTGTGAAAGCCGACCTTCACCTTGCTTGTTGGGAACACAAATTTTTTTTCAGTTGCAAACTGCACTCCACCGATATATATGTGTAGGTACACGCTCAAACTCAATGTAACAGTGAAAACTGCAGGAAGTTCAAACCGACACTAGGAAACACACTCACATACCAGAGAAAATGTTTCACCTGCAAACCATTCCCTTTGTGCTAGATGAACGAACGTCTCTTCACATGCTCAGTTCAGAGGGATAAGTGTGTGTGAAAGCCGTCCTTCACCAAGCTTGTTGGGAACACAAATTTTCTTTTTAGTTGCAAACTGCACTCCATACATATATATGGGGAGGTACTCGCTCCAACTCGGTTTTACAGTGAAAACTGCAGGATCTTCAAACAGGCACTAGGAAACACACTGAGAAAAAACTGTAAAAGTTTCTCCTGAAACCCATTCCCTTTGTGTTTGATGAACGAACGTCTCCCCACATGCTCAGTTCTGAGAGGAAAGTCTGTGTGAATGCCGAACTTCAACAAGCATTTTGGGAACACAAAGTTTCTCTTCACTTGCAAACTATACTCCATACATTTATATGGGGTGGAAATCGCTCCCACTCAATTTTACAGTGAAAACTGCAGGAAATTCAAACCGACACTAGGAAAAATACTGAGAAACCAGAGTAAAAGTTTCTCTTGCAAAATCTTCCCTTTGTGCTAGATGAACGAACGTCTCTCCACATGCTCAGTTCTGAGAAATAAGTGTGTGTGAACGTCGTCCTTCTCATAGCTTGTTGGGAACACAGTTACTTTTCAGTGGAAAACTGCACTCCATATATATACTTGGGGAGGTACTAGATCCAACACGGTTTTACAGTGAAAACTGCAGGAACTTCAAACTGGCACTAGGAAACACACTGAGAAACCAGAGTAAAAGATTCTCCTGAAACTCGTTCCATCTGTGCTAGATGAACGAACGTCTCTACACATGCTAAATTCTTGGAGATAAGTGTGTGTCAAAGCCGTCCTTCAACTAGCTTGTTGGTAACACAAATTTCCTTTTCAGTTGCAAACTCTACTCCATAAATATATAAGGGGTGGTACACGCTCCAACTAGGTTTTACAATGAAAACTGTAGGAACTTCAAACCGGCACTAGGAAACAACTGAGAAACCAGAGTAAATGTTACTCCTGCACACCGTTCCCTATGTGTTAGGTGATGAACGTCTCTCCACATGCTCCCTTCTGAGAGATAACTGTCTGTGAAATCCGTCCTTCATTTATCGTTTTGGGAACACAAATTTACTTTTCATTTGCAAACTGCACTCCACCGATATATATGGGTAGGTACACGCTCCAACTCGATTTAACAGTGAAAACTGCAGGAAGTTCTAACCCACACTAGTGAACACACTTAGAAAACAGAGAAAAAGTTTCACCTGCAACCCGTTCCCTTTGTGCTAGATGAACGAACGTCTCTTCACATGCTCAGTTCTGAGGAATAATTGTGTGTGAAAGCCGTCCTTCAACTTGCTTGTTGGAAACACAAATTATCATTTCAGTTGCAAACTGCTCTCCATACATATATATGGGGAGATACTCGCTCCAACTCGGTTTTACAGTGAAAATTGCAGGAAATTCAAACCAGCACTAGGAAACACACTGAAAAACCAGAAAAAAGTTTTCTCCTGCAAACCGTTCTCTTGGTTCTATATGAACGAACATCTCTCCACATGCTCATTTATTTGAGATAAATGTGTGTGAAAGCCGACCTTCTCTTAGCTTGTTGGGAACACAAAGATTCTTTTCAATTGCAAGCTGCACTCCATAAATTTATATGGGGAGGTACTCGCTCCAACACGTTTTTACAGTGAAAACTGCAGGAACTTCAAACCGGCACTAGGAAACACAATAAGGAACCAGAGTAATAGTTTCTCCTGCAACCCATTCCCTTTGTGCTATATGAACGAACGTCTCTCCACATGATCAGTTCTGAGAGATAAATGTGTGTGAAAGCCGCCCTTCACCTAGCTTGTTGGGAACACAACGTTTCTTTTCAGTTGCAAACTGGATTCCAAACATATAAATGGGAAGGTAATAGCTCCAACACGATTTTACAGTGAAAACTGCATGGACATCAAACAGGCACTAGGAAACACAATGAGAAACCACAGTAAAAGTTTCTCCAGCAACCCGATCCATTTCTGCTTCATGAACGAATGTCTCTCCATATTCTCAGTTCTGAGATAAGTGTGTGTGAAAGCCGACCTTCACCTTGCTTGTTGGGAACACAAAGTTTCTTTTCAGTTGCAAACTGCACTCCACCGATATATATGTGTAGGTACACGCTCGAACTCAATGTAACAGTGAAAACTGCAGGAAGTTCAAACCGACACTAGGAAACACACTTAGAATCCAGAGAAAAATTTTCACCTGCAACCCGTTCCCTTTGTGCTAGATGAACGAACGTCAGTTCACATGCTCAGTTCTGAGGAATAATTGTGTGTGAAAGCCGTCCTTCACCTTGCTTTTTGGAAACACAAATTATCATTTTAGTTGCAAATTGCTCTCCATACATATATATGGGGAGATACTCGCTCCAATTCTGTTTTACAGTGAATATGGCAGGAACTTCAAACCAGCACTAGGAAACACACTGAAAAACAAGAAAAAATTTTCTCGTGCAAACCGTTCTATTTCTGCTATATGAACAAACGTCTCTCCACATGCTCTGTTCTGAGAGATAAATGTGTATGAAAGCCGCCTTCTCATAGCTTGTTGGGAACACAAAGTTTCTTTTCAGTTGAAAACAGCACTCCATACATACATATGGGTAATACTCGCTCCAACACGTTTTTACAGTGAAAACTGCAGGAACTTCAAACAGGCACTAGGAAACACACTGAGAAAAAACTGTAAAAGTTTCTCCTGAAACCCCTTCCATTTGTGTTTGATGAACGAACGTCTCCCCACATGCTCAGTTCTGAGAGGAAATTCTGTGTGAATGCCGGACTTCAACAAGCATTTTGGGAACACAAAGTTTCTCTTCACTTGCAAATTATACTCCGTACATATATATGGGGAGGTACACGCTCCCACACAATTTTACAGTGAAAACTGCAGGAAATTCAAACCGACAGTAGGAAACATACTGAGAAATCAGAGTAAAAGTTTCTCTTGCAAACCGTTAACTTTGTGCTATATGAACGAACGTCTCTCCACATGCTCAGTTCTGAGGTATAATTGTGTGTGAAAGCCGTCCTTCAACTTGCTTGTTGGGAACACAAAGTTTCTTTTCAGTTGAAAACTGCACTCCATACATATATATGGGTAGATACTCGCTCCAACTTGATTTTACAGTGAAAATTGCAGGAAATTCAAACAAGCACTAGGAAACAAACTGAAAAACCAGAAAAAATTTTCTCCTGCAAACCGTTCCATTTGTGCTATATGAACGAACGTCTCTAAACATGCTCACTTCTGAGAGATAAGTGTGTGTGAAAGCCGTCCTTCACCTAGCTTTTTGGGAACACAAAGATTCTTTTCAGGTGCAAATTGCAATCGTTACATATATAAGGGGAGGTACTCGATCCAACTCAGTTTTACAGTGAAAACTGCAGGAAATTCAACCGGCACAAAGAAACAAACTGAGAAATCAGCGTAATACTTTCTCCTGCATTCCATTCCATTTGTGCTAGATATACGAACGTCTCTCCACATGCTCAGTTCTGAGCGATAATTGTGTGTGAATGCCGTAGTTCACCTAGCTTGTTGGGAGCAGAAAATTTCTTTTAATTTGCAACTGCACTCCATACATATATATGGGAAGGTACTCGGTCCAACTCGGAGTTACAGTGAAAACTGCAGGAACTTCAAACCGGCACTAGGAAACAGACTGAGAAACCAGAGTAAAAGTTTCTCCTGCAAACCGTTCCCTTTGTGCTAGATGAACGAACGTCTCTCCACATGCACTGTTTTGAGACTTATTTGAGTTTGAATGTCGTACTTCACCTAGCTTGTTGGGAACACAGAGTTTCTTTCCATTTGCAAACTGCACTCGTTACAAATATTTTGGGAGGTACTAGCTCCAACAAGGTTATACAGTGAAAACTGCAGAAACTTCACACCGACACTAGGAAACACACTGAGTAACCAGAGTAAAAGTTTCTCCTGCAAACTCTTCCATTAGTGCTAGATGAAAGAACGTCTCTCCACATGCAAAGTTCTTTGAGATAAATGTGTGTGAAAGCAGTCCTTCAACTAGCTTGTTGGAAACACAAATTTCTTTTTAGTTGCAAACTGTATTCCATAAATATCCATGGGGATTTAATCGTTCCAACTCGGTTTTACAGTGAAAACTGCAGGAACTTCAAACCGGCACCAAGAAACACACATAGAAACCAGAGTAAAATTTTCTCCAGCAAACCGTTCCCTTTTTACTAGATGAACGATCGTCTCTCCAAATGCTAAGTTCTGAGAAATAAGCGTGTGTGAAAGCCATCCTTCACCTAGCTTGTTGGGAACACATAGATACTTTTCAGTTGAAAACTGCACTCCATACAGATATAAGGGGAGGTACACGCTCCAAATCGGTTTTGCAGTGAAAACTGCAGGAACTTCAAACAGGCACTAGGAAACAAACTAACAAACCAGACTAAAAGTTTCTCCTGCAACCCGTTCCCATTGTGCTAGGTGAAAGAAAGTCTGTCCACATGCTCAGTTTTGAGAGATAAGTGTATGTGAAAGCCGTCCTTCACCTATCTTGTTGTGAACACAAAGTTTCTTTCCATTTGAAAACTGCACTCGTTACATATATATTTGGAGGTAGTAGCTCCAACACGGTTTTACACTGAAAACTGCAGAAACTTCACACCGGCACTAGGAAAAACACTGAGAAACCAGAGTATGTTTCTACTGCAACCCGTTCCATTTTTGTTAGAAGAAAGAACGTCTCTCCACATGCACTGTTCTTTGAGATAAATGTGTGTGAAATCCGTCCTTCACCTAGCTTGTTGGCAACACAAATTTCTTTTCAGTTGCAAACTGTATTCCATATATATCCATGGGGAGGTAATCGCTCCAAATCGGTTTTGCAGTGAAAACTGCAGGAACTTCAAAAAGGCACCAAGAAACACACTGAGAAACCAGAGTAAAAGTTTCTCCTGAAACCCGGTCCCTTTTTACTAGATGAACGAACGTCTCTCCACATGCTCATTTCTGAGAGACAAATGTGTGTGAACGCCGTCCTTCACCTACCTTGTTGGGAATACAAAGTTTCTTTTCAGTTGCCAACTGCAATCATAAATATATTTGGGGAGGTACTCGCTCCAACTCTGTATTACACTGAAAAATGCAGGAAATTCAAACCGGCACTAGGAAATACACTTAGAAACCACAGTAAAATTTTCTCCTGCAACAATTTCCCTTTGTACTAGATGAACGAACGTATCTCCACATGCTGAGTTCTGAGAGATAAGTGTGTGTGTAAGCCGTCCTTCACCATGTTTTTTGGGAACACAAATTTTCTTTTCTGTTGCAAACTTCAATCCATACATATAAATGGGGATGTATTCGCTCCAACTCGGTTTTACAGTGAAATCTGCAGGAAATTCAAAGCGTCACTAGGAAACACACTGAGAAACCAGAGAAAAGTTTCACTTGCAAACCGTTCCCTTTGTGCTATATGAAAGAACGACTCTCCACATGCTCAGTTCTGAGAGATAAGTGTGTGTGAAAGTCTTCCTTCACTTAGCTTGTTGTGAAGACATTGTTTCTTTTCAGTTTCAAACTGTACTCCATACATATATATGGGGAGGTACTGGCTCCAAATCGGTTTGCAGTGAAAATTGCAGGAACTTCAAACCGACACTTGGAAACACACTGAGAAACCAGAGTAAAAGTTTCTCCTGAAAACTCTTCCCTTTCTACTAGATGAACGAAATTCTCTCCTGAATCCCAGTTCTCAGGGATAAGTGTGTGTGAAGCCGTCCTTCAACATGCTTGTAGGGAACACAAAGTTTCTTTTCAGTTGCCAACTGCAATCCATACATATATATGGGGAGGTAATCGCTCCAACTCGGCTTTGCAGTGAAAACTGCAGGAACTTCAAACCGGAACTAGGAAACACACTGATAAACCAGAGTAAAAGTTTATTCTGCAAACTTTTCCCTTTGTATTAGATGAATGAAGGCCTCTCCACATGCTCAGTTTTGAGAAAAATGTGAGTGTTAAAGCCATCCATCAACTAGGTTGTAGAGATCACAAAGTTTCTATTCAGTGGCAAATAATACTTCATAAATATATATGGGGATGTACTCGCTCCAACTCTGTTTTACAGTGAAAACTGCAAGAATTTCAAATCGGCACTAGGAAACACACTGAGAAATGAGAGTATTAGTTTCTCCTGCAATGCGTTAATTTTGTGCTAGATGAATGAACGTCTCTCCACATGCTCAGTTCTGAGAGATAAATGTGTGTGAAAGCCGTCCTTCAACAAGCTTGTTGGGAACACAAAGTTTCTTTTCAGTTGAAAACAGCACTCCATAAATATATATGGGGAGGTACTCTCTCCAACTCCGTTTTACAGTGAAATCTCCAGGAATCTCAAACAGGCACTAGCAAAAAAACTGAGAAACCAGAACAAAAGTTTCTCCTGCAAACGTTTCCGTTTGTGCTAGATGAACGAAATTTCTCCACATGCTCAATTCTGAGAGATAAGTGTGTGTGTGAATGCCGAAGTTCAACTAGATTGTTGGGAGCAGAAAGTTTCTTTTAATTTGCAACTGCACTCCATACATATATATGGGAATGTACTCGCTCCAACTCGGTTTTACAGTGAAAACTGCAGGAACATCAAACCGGCACTAGGAAACACAGTGAGAAACCAGAGTAAAAGCTTCTACTGCAACAATTTCCATTGGTGATAGATGAACGAACGTCTCTCCACATGCTCACTTCTGAGAGATAATTGTGTGTGAAAGCCGTACTTCACCTAGCTTGTTGGGAACACAAATTTCCTTTACAGTTGCAAACTACACTCAATATATAAATATGGGGAGGTACTCGTTCCAACTCGATTTTACTGTGAAAACAGAAGGAACTTAAAACTTGCACTAGGAAACACACTGAGAAAACAGAGTAAAACTTTCTCCTGCAACCAGTTCCTTTGCTAGATGAACAAACGTCTCTCCACATGCTGAGTTCTGAGAGATAAATGTGTGTGAAAGCCGTCCTTCAACAAGCTTGTTGGGAACCCAAAGTTTCTTTTCAGTTGAAAACAGCACTCCATAAATATATATGGGGTGTTACTAGCTTCAACTCCGTTTTACAGTGAAATCTGCAGGAATTTCAAACAGGCACTAGGAAACAAACTGAGAAACCAGAACAAAAGTTTCTCCTGCAAACGTTTCCGTTTGTGCTAGATGAATGAAATTTCTCCACATGCTCAATTCTGAGAGATAAGTGTGTGTGTGAATGCCGAAGTTCAACTACCTTGTTGGGAGCAGAAAGTTTCTTTTAATTTGCAACTGCACTCCATACATATATATGGGAATGTACTCGCTCCAACTCGGTTTTACAGTGAAAACTGCAGGAACATCAAACCGGCACTAGGAAACACAGTGAGAATCCAGAGTAAAAGTTTCTACTGCAACAATTTCCATTGGTGCTAGATGAACGAACGTCTCTCCACATGCTCACTTCTGAGAAATAATTGTGTGTGAAAGCCGTACTGCAACTAGCTTGTTGGGAACACAAAGTTCCTTTACAGTTGCAAACTACACTCAATATATAAATATGGGGAGGTACTCGTTCCAACTCGATTTTACTGTGAAAACAGAAGGAACTTAAAACTTGCACTAGGAAACACACTGAGAAATCAGAGTAAAACTTTCTCCTGCAACCAGTTCCCTTTGCTAGATGAACGAATGTCTCTCCAAATGCTCAGTTCTGAGAGATAAGTCTGTTTTTAAGCCGGAATTCACCTAGTTTGTTGGGAACACTAAGTTTCTTTTCAGTTGCAAATTACAGTAAATAAATATATATGGGGAAGTACTCGCTCCAACTCGGTTTTTCAGTGAAAAGTGCAGGAAATTCAAACCGGCACTAGGAAAAACTCTGAGAAACCAGGGTAAAAGTTTCTCCTGCCACACGTTCCATTTGTGCTAGATGAACGAATGTCTCTCCACATGCTCACTTCTGAGAGATATGTGTTTGTGAAAGCCATCCTCCATCTATCTTGTTGGGAACACAAATTTTCTTTTAAGTTGCAAACTACACTCCATATATATAGAAGGGGAGGTACTCGCTTCAACTCGGTATTACAGTGAAACCTGCAGGAACTTCAAACTGGCACTAGGAAACACACTGAGAAACCACAGTAAAAGTTTCTCCTGAAACACGTTCCCTTTGTTATAGATGAATGAACGTCTCTCCACATGCTCAGTTCTTAGTGATAACTGTGTGTGAAAGCCGTACTTCACCTTGCTTGTTGGGAACACAAATTTTCTTTTCAGTTGCAAACTGCACTCCATACATATATATGGGGAACTACTCGCTCCAACTCGGTTTTAAAGTGAAAATTGCAGGAACTTCAAAACTGCACTAAGAAACACACTGAAAAACCAGGAAAATATTTTCTCCAGCAAACCATTCCCATTGTGCTAGATGAACGAACGTCTCTCCACATGCTCAGTTCTTAGTGATAACTGTGTGTGAAAGCTGTACTTCACCTTGATGGTTGGGAACCCAAATTTTGTTTTCAGTTGCAAACTGCACTCCATACATATATATGGGGAACTACTCGCTCCAACACCCTTTTACAGTGAAAAATGCAGGAAATTCAAACCGGCACTAAGAAACACACTGAGGAACCTGAGTAATAGTTTCTCCTGCAACCCATTCCCTTTGTGCTATATGAACGAACGTCTCTCCACATGCTCAGTTCTGAGAGATAATGTGTGTGGAAGCCGCCCTTCACTTTGCCTGTTGGGAACACAACGTATCTTTTCAGTTGCAAACTGCACTCCATACATATAGAAGGGGAAATACTCGCTCCAATATGTTTTTACAGTGAAAACTGCAGGAGTTTCTAACCGGCAGTACGAAACACACTGAGAAACCAGAGTAAAACTTTCTCCTGCAACCAGATCCCTTTGCTAGTTGAACGAACATCTCTCCACATGCTCAGTTCTGAGAGATAATTGTGTGTGAAAGCCGTCCTTCACCAAGCTTGTTGGGAACACAAAGTTTCTTTTCAGTTGAAAACAGCACTCCATAAATATATATGGGGAGTTACTACCTTCAAATCCGTTTTACAGTGAAATCTGCAGGAACCTCAAACAGGCACTAGGAAACAAACTGAGAAACCAGACCAAAAGTTTCTTCTGCAAACATTTCTGTTTGTGCTAGATGAACGAAATTTTTCCACATGCTCATTTCTGAATAATAAGTGTGTGTGAATGCCGTAGTTCAACTAGCTTGTTGGGAGCAGAAAGTTTCTTTCAATTTGCAACTGCACTCCATACATATATTTGGGGGTGTATGCTCTCAACTTGGTTTTACAGTGAAAATTGCAGGAACTTCAAACAGGCACTAGGAAACACACTGAGAAAAAACTGTAAAAGTTTCTCCTGCAACCATTTCCCTTTGCGATTGATGAACGAACGTCTCTCCACATGCTCAGTTCTGAGACGAAAGTCTGTGTGAATGCCGAACTTCAACAAGCATTTGGGGAACACAAAGTTTCTCTTCACTTGGAAACTATACTGCATAAATATATATGGGGAGGTAATCGCTCCCACTCAATTTTACAGTGAAAACTACAGGAATTTCAAACCGGCACTAGGAAACACACTGAGAAACCAGAGTAAAACTTTCTCTTGCAAACCGTTCCCTTTGTGCTAGATGAACGAACGTCACTCCACATGCTCAGTTCTGAGAGATAATTGTGTGCGAAAGTCGTCCTTAACCTAGCTTGTTGGGAACACAGTTTCTTTTCAGTGGAAAAATGCACTCCATACATATATATGGGGAGGTACGCTCTCCAACACGGTTTTACAGTGAAAAATGCAGGAACTTCAAACCAGCAAAAGGAAACACACTGAGAAACCAGAGTAAGTATTTCTCCTGAAAACCTTTCCGTCTGTGCTAGATGAACGAATGTCTCTACACATACTAAGTTCTTAGACAAAAGTATTTGTCAAAGCCGTCCTTCAACTAGCTTGTTGGGAGCACAAATTTTCTTTTCAGTTGCAAACTGTACTCCATAAATATATAAGGGTTGGTACATGCTCCAAATCGGTTTTACAGTGAAAACTGCAGGAACTTCAAACCGGCACTAGGAAACAACTGAGAAACGAGAGTAATTATTTCTCCTGCTAACTGTTCCCATTGTGCTAGATGAACGAACGTCTCTCCTCATGCTCAGTTCTCAGTGATAAGTGTGTTTGAAAGCCGTCCTTCAACTAGTTTGTTGGGAACAGAAAAATTCTGTTCCTTTGCAAATTGTACTCCGTACATATATATGGGAAATTCCAGGTCAAACTCGGTTTTACAGTGAAAATTTCAGGAACTTCAAACCGGCCCTAGGAAACACACTTAGAAACCAGTGTAAAAGATTCCCTGCAACCCATTCCCTTTGTGCTAGATGAACGAACATCTCTCCACATGCTCAGTTCTGAGAGATAAGTGTGTGTGAAAGCCGTCTTTCACCTAGCTTGTTGGGAACAAAAAGTTTCTTATAGTTTCAAACTGTACTCCATACATATATATGGGGAGGTATTCGCTCAACTCGGTTATACAGTGAAAGCTGCAGGAACTTCAAACCGGCACTAGGAAACAGACTGTGAAACCAGAGTAAAATTTCTCCTGAAATCCGTTCATTTTGTGCTTGATGAACGAAAGTCTCTCAACATGCTCAGTTCTGAGAGATAGGTGTGTGTGAAGCCGTACTTCACCAAGCTTATTGGGAACACAAAGTTTCATATCATCTGCAAACTACACTCCATACATATATATGGGATGGTACTTGCTCCAAATCGGTTTTGCAGTGAAAACTGCAGGAACGGCAAAATGGTACTAGGAAACACACTTAGAAAACAGAGTAATAGTTTCTCCTGTAACCCTTTCCCTTTGTGCTAGATGAACGAACATCTCTCCACATACTGAGTTCTGAGAGATAATTGTGTGTGAAAGCCGAAATTCACCTAGCTTTTTGGGAACACAATGTTTCTTTTCAGTTGCCAACAGGATTCCATACAAATAAATGGGAAGATACTAGCTTCAACACGATATTACAGTGAAAATTGCATGGACATCAAACAGGCACTAGGAAACACAATGAGAAACCAGAGTAAAAATTTCTCCTGCAACCCGTTCCATTTCTGCTAGATGAACGAATGTCTCTCCACATGCTCAGTTCTGAGAAATCAGTGGGTGTGAAAGCCGTCCTTCACTTAGCTTGTTGGGAACACAGAATTTTTTTTCAGGAGCATATATCACCCCATACATATATATGGGGTGGTACACGCTCCAACTCTGTTTTACAGGGAAACTGCAGGAACTTCAAACCGGCACTAGGAAAAACGTCTGAGAAACCACAGCAAAAGTATCTCCTGCAAACCGTTCCCTTTGTACTTGATGAACGAACGTCTCTTCACATGCTCAGTTCTGAGGGATAATTTTGTGTGAAAGCCGTACTTCACATTGCTTGTTGGGAACACAAATTTTCTTTTCAGTTGCAAAATGCACTCCATAAATATATATGGGGAGATACTCGCTCCAACTCGGTTTACAGTGAAAATTGCAGGAACTTCAAACCAGCACTAGGAAACACACTGAAAAACCAGAAAAAAAATTTTTCCTGCAAACCGTTCCCTTGGTTCTATATGAACGAACATCTCTCCACATGCTCATTTATTTGAGATAAATGTGTGTGAAAGCCGCCCTTCACCTAGCTTGTTGGGAACACAACGTTTCTTTTCAGTTGCAAACTGGACTCCAAACATATAAATGGGAAGGTAATAGCTCCAACACGATTTTACAGTGAAAACTGCATGGACATCAAACAGGCACTAGGAAACACAATGAGAAACCACAGTAAAAGTTTCTCCAGCCATCCGTTCCATTTGTGCTTGATGAACGGATGTCTCTCCATATTCTCAGTTCTGAGATAAGTGTGTGTGAAAGCCGACCTTCACCTTGCTTGTTGGGAACACAAATTTTTTTTCAGTTGCAAACTGCACTCCACCGATATATATGTGTAGGTACACGCTCAAACTCAATGTAACAGTGAAAACTGCAGGAAGTTCAAACCGACACTAGGAAACACACTCACATACCAGAGAAAATGTTTCACCTGCAAACCATTCCCTTTGTGCTAGATGAACGAACGTCTCTTCACATGCTCAGTTCAGAGGGATAAGTGTGTGTGAAAGCCGTCCTTCACCAAGCTTGTTGGGAACACAAATTTTCTTTTTAGTTGCAAACTGCACTCCATACATATATATGGGGAGGTACTCGCTCCAACTCGGTTTTACAGTGAAAACTGCAGGATCTTCAAACAGGCACTAGGAAACACACTGAGAAAAAACTGTAAAAGTTTCTCCTGAAACCCATTCCCTTTGTGTTTGATGAACGAACGTCTCCCCACATGCTCAGTTCTGAGTGGAAAGTCTGTGTGAATGCCGAACTTCAACAAGCATTTTGGGAACACAAAGTTTCTCTTCACTTGCAAACTATACTCCATACATTTATATGGGGTGGAAATCGCTCCCACTCAATTTTACAGTGAAAACTGCAGGAAATTCAAACCGACACTAGGAAAAATACTGAGAAACCAGAGTAAAAGTTTCTCTTGCAAAATCTTCCCTTTGTGCTAGATGAACGAACGTCTCTCCACATGCTCAGTTCTGAGAAATAAGTGTGTGTGAACGTCGTCCTTCTCATAGCTTGTTGGGAACACAGTTACTTTTCAGTGGAAAACTGCACTCCATATATATACTTGGGGAGGTACTAGATCCAACACGGTTTTACAGTGAAAACTGCAGGAACTTCAAACCGGCACTAGGAAACACACTGAGAAACCAGAGTAAAAGATTCTCCTGAAACTCGTTCCATCTGTGCTAGATGAACGAACGTCTCTACACATGCTAAATTCTTGGAGATAAGTGTGTGTCAAAGCCGTCCTTCAACTAGCTTGTTGGTAACACAAATTTCCTTTTCAGTTGCAAACTCTACTCCATAAATATATAAGGGGTGGTACACGCTCCAACTAGGTTTTACAATGAAAACTGTAGGAACTTCAAACCGGCACTAGGAAACAACTGAGAAACCAGAGTAAATGTTACTCCTGCACACCGTTCCCTATGTGTTAGGTGATGAACGTCTCTCCACATGCTCCCTTCTGAGAGATAACTGTCTGTGAAATCCGTCCTTCATTTATCGTTTTGGGAACACAAATTTACTTTTCATTTGCAAACTGCACTCCACCGATATATATGGGTAGGTACACGCTCCAACTCGATTTAACAGTGAAAACTGCAGGAAGTTCTAACCCACACTAGTGAACACACTTAGAAAACAGAGAAAAAGTTTCACCTGCAACCCGTTCCCTTTGTGCTAGATGAACGAACGTCTCTTCACATGCTCAGTTCTGAGGAATAATTGTGTGTGAAAGCCGTCCTTCAACTTGCTTGTTGGAAACACAAATTATCATTTCAGTTGCAAACTGCTCTCCATACATATATATGGGGAGATACTCGCTCCAACTCGGTTTTACAGTGAAAATTGCAGGAAATTCAAACCAGCACTAGGAAACACACTGAAAAACCAGAAAAAAGTTTTCTCCTGCAAACCGTTCTCTTGGTTCTATATGAACGAACATCTCTCCACATGCTCATTTATTTGAGATAAATGTGTGTGAAAGCCGACCTTCTCTTAGCTTGTTGGGAACACAAAGATTCTTTTCAATTGCAAGCTGCACTCCATAAATTTATATGGGGAGGTACTCGCTCCAACACGTTTTTACAGTGAAAACTGCAGGAACTTCAAACCGGCACTAGGAAACACAATAAGGAACCAGAGTAATAGTTTCTCCTGCAACCCATTCCCTTTGTGCTATATGAACGAACGTCTCTCCACATGATCAGTTCTGAGAGATAAATGTGTGTGAAAGCCGCCCTTCACCTAGCTTGTTGGGAACACAACGTTTCTTTTCAGTTGCAAACTGGATTCCAAACATATAAATGGGAAGGTAATAGCTCCAACACGATTTTACAGTGAAAACTGCATGGACATCAAACAGGCACTAGGAAACACAATGAGAAACCACAGTAAAAGTTTCTCCAGCAACCCGTTCCATTTCTGCTTCATGAACGAATGTCTCTCCATATTCTCAGTTCTGAGATAAGTGTGTGTGAAAGCCGACCTTCACCTTGCTTGTTGGGAACACAAAGTTTCTTTTCAGTTGCAAACTGCACTCCACCGATATATATGTGTAGGTACACGCTCGAACTCAATGTAACAGTGAAAACTGCAGGAAGTTCAAACCGACACTAGGAAACACACTTAGAATCCAGAGAAAAATTTTCACCTGCAACCCGTTCCCTTTGTGCTAGATGAACGAACGTCAGTTCACATGCTCAGTTCTGAGGAATAATTGTGTGTGAAAGCCGTCCTTCACCTTGCTTTTTGGAAACACAAATTATCATTTTAGTTGCAAATTGCTCTCCATACATATATATGGGTAGATACTCGCTCCAATTCTGTTTTACAGTGAATATGGCAGGAACTTCAAACCAGCACTAGGAAACACACTGAAAAACAAGAAAAAATTTTCTCGTGCAAACCGTTCTATTTCTGCTATATGAACAAACGTCTCTCCACATGCTCTGTTCTGAGAGATAAATGTGTATGAAAGCCGCCTTCTCATAGCTTGTTGGGAACACAAAGTTTCTTTTCAGTTGAAAACAGCACTCCATACATACATATGGGTAAGTACTCGCTCCAACACGTTTTTACAGTGAAAACTGCAGGAACTTCAAACAGGCACTAGGAAACACACTGAGAAAAAACTGTAAAAGTTTCTCCTGAAACCCCTTCCATTTGTGTTTGATGAACGAACGTCTCCCCACATGCTCAGTTCTGAGAGGAAATTCTGTGTGAATGCCGGACTTCAACAAGCATTTTGGGAACACAAAGTTTCTCTTCACTTGCAAATTATACTCCGTACATATATATGGGGAGGTACACGCTCCCACACAATTTTACAGTGAAAACTGCAGGAAATTCAAACCGACAGTAGGAAACATACTGAGAAATCAGAGTAAAAGTTTCTCTTGCAAACCGTTAACTTTGTGCTATATGAATGAACGTCTCTCCACATGCTCAGTTCTGAGGTATAATTGTGTGTGAAAGCCGTCCTTCAACTTGCTTGTTGGGAACACAAAGTTTCTTTTCAGTTGAAAACTGCACTCCATACATATATATGGGTAGATACTCGCTCCAACTTGATTTTACAGTGAAAATTGCAGGAAATTCAAACAAGCACTAGGAAACAAACTGAAAAACCAGAAAAAATTTTCTCCTGCAAACCGTTCCATTTGTGCTATATGAACGAACGTCTCTAAACATGCTCACTTCTGAGAGATAAGTGTGTGTGAAAGCCGTCCTTCACCTAGCTTTTTGGGAACACAAAGATTCTTTTCAGGTGCAAATTGCAATCGTTACATATATAAGGGGAGGTACTCGATCCAACTCAGTTTTACAGTGAAAACTGCAGGAAATTCAACCGGCACAAAGAAACAAACTGAGAAATCAGCGTAATACTTTCTCCTGCATTCCATTCCATTTGTGCTAGATATACGAACGTCTCTCCACATGCTCAGTTCTGAGCGATAATTGTGTGTGAATGCCGTAGTTCACCTAGCTTGTTGGGAGCAGATAATTTCTTTTAATTTGCAACTGCACTCCATACATATATATGGGAAGGTACTCGGTCCAACTCGGAGTTACAGTGAAAACTGCAGGAACTTCAAACCGGCACTAGGAAACAGACTGAGAAACCAGAGTAAAAGTTTCTCCTGCAAACCGTTCCCTTTGTGCTAGATGAACGAACGTCTCTCCACATGCACTGTTTTGAGACTTATTTGAGTTTGAATGTCGTACTTCACCTAGCTTGTTGGGAACACAGAGTTTCTTTCCATTTGCAAACTGCACTCGTTACAAATATTTTGGGAGGTACTAGCTCCAACAAGGTTATACAGTGAAAACTGCAGAAACTTCACACCGACACTAGGAAACACACTGAGTAACCAGAGTAAAAGTTTCTCCTGCAAACTCTTCCATTAGTGCTAGATGAAAGAACGTCTCTCCACATGCAAAGTTCTTTGAGATAATTGTGTGTGAAAGCAGTCCTTCAACTAGCTTGTTGGAAACACAAATTTCTTTTTAGTTGCAAACTGTATTCCATAAATATCCATGGGGATTTAATCGTTCCAACTCGGTTTTACAGTGAAAACTGCAGGAACTTCAAACCGGCACCAAGAAACACACATAGAAACCAGAGTAAAATTTTCTCCAGCAAACCGTTCCCTTTTTACTAGATGAACGATCGTCTCTCCAAATGCTAAGTTCTGAGAAATAAGCGTGTGTGAAAGCCATCCTTCAAATAGCTTGTTGAGAACACATAGATACTTTTCAGTTGAAAACTGCACTCCATACAGATATAAGGGGAGGTACACGCTCCAAATCGGTTTTGCAGTGAAAACTGCAGGAACTTCAAACAGGCACTAGGAAACAAACTAACAAACCAGACTAAAAGTTTCTCCTGCAACCCGTTCCCATTGTGCTAGGTGAAAGAAAGTCTGTCCACATGCTCAGTTCTGAGAGATAAATGTGTGTGAAAGCCGTCCTTCAACAAGCTTGTTGGGAACACAAAGTTTCTTTTCAGTTGAAAACAGCACTCCATAAATATATATGGGGAGGTACTCTCTCCAACTCCGTTTTACAGTGAAATCTCCAGGAATCTCAAACAGGCACTAGGAAAAAACTGAGAAACCAGAACAAAAGTTTCTCCTGCAAACGTTTCCGTTTGTGCTAGATGAACGAAATTTCTCCACATGCTCACTTCTGAGAGATAATTGTGTGTGAAAGCCGTACTTCACCTAGCTTGTTGGGAACACAAATTTCCTTTACAGTTGCAAACTACACTCAATATATAAATATGGGGAGGTACTCGTTCCAACTCGATTTTACTGTGAAAACAGAAGGAACTTAAAACTTGCACTAGGAAACACACTGAGAAAACAGAGTAAAACTTTCTCCTGCAACCAGTTCCTTTGCTAGATGAACAAACGTCTCTCCACATGCTGAGTTCTGAGAGATAAATGTGTGTGAAAGCCGTCCTTCAACAAGCTTGTTGGGAACCCAAAGTTTCTTTTCAGTTGAAAACAGCACTCCATAAATATATATGGGGTGTTACTAGCTTCAACTCCGTTTTACAGTGAAATCTGCAGGAATTTCAAACAGGCACTAGGAAACAAACTGAGAAACCAGAACAAAAGTTTCTCCTGCAAACGTTTCCGTTTGTGCTAGATGAATGAAATTTCTCCACATGCTCAATTCTGAGAGATAAGTGTGTGTGTGAATGCCGAAGTTCAACTACCTTGTTGGGAGCAGAAAGTTTCTTTTAATTTGCAACTGCACTCCATACATATATATGGGAATGTACTCGCTCCAACTCGGTTTTACAGTGAAAACTGCAGGAACATCAAACCGGCACTAGGAAACACAGTGAGAATCCAGAGTAAAAGTTTCTACTGCAACAATTTCCATTGGTGCTAGATGAACGAACGTCTCCCCACATGCTCAGTTCTGAGAGGAAAGTCTGTGTGAATGCCGAACTTCAACAAGCATTTTGGGAACACAAAGTTTCTCTTCACTTGCAAACTATACTCCATACATTTATATGGGGTGGAAATCGCTCCCACTCAATTTTACAGTGAAAACTGCAGGAAATTCAAACCGACACTAGGAAAAATACTGAGAAACCAGAGTAAAAGTTTCTCTTGCAAAATCTTCCCTTTGTGCTAGATGAACGAACGTCTCTCCACATGCTCAGTTCTGAGAAATAAGTGTGTGTGAACGTCGTCCTTCTCATAGCTTGTTGGGAACACAGTTACTTTTCAGTGGAAAACTGCACTCCATATATATACTTGGGGAGGTACTAGATCCAACACGGTTTTACAGTGAAAACTGCAGGAATTTCAAACCGGCACTAGGAAACACACTGAGAAACCAGAGTAAAAGATTCTCCTGAAACTCGTTCCATCTGTGCTAGATGAACGAACGTCTCTACACATGCTAAATTCTTGGAGATAAGTGTGTGTCAAAGCCGTCCTTCAACTAGCTTGTTGGTAACACAAATTTCCTTTTCAGTTGCAAACTCTACTCCATAAATATATAAGGGGTGGTACACGCTCCAACTAGGTTTTACAATGAAAACTGTAGGAACTTCAAACCGGCACTAGGAAACAACTGAGAAACCAGAGTAAATGTTACTCCTGCACACCGTTCCCTATGTGTTAGGTGATGAACGTCTCTCCACATGCTCCCTTCTGAGAGATAACTGTCTGTGAAATCCGTCCTTCATTTATCGTTTTGGGAACACAAATTTACTTTTCATTTGCAAACTGCACTCCACCGATATATATGGGTAGGTACACGCTCCAACTCGATTTAACAGTGAAAACTGCAGGAAGTTCTAACCCACACTAGTGAACACACTTAGAAAACAGAGAAAAAGTTTCACCTGCAACCCGTTCCCTTTGTGCTAGATGAACGAACGTCTCTTCACATGCTCAGTTCTGAGGAATAATTGTGTGTGAAAGCCGTCCTTCAACTTGCTTGTTGGAAACACAAATTATCATTTCAGTTGCAAACTGCTCTCCATACATATATATGGGGAGATACTCGCTCCAACTCGGTTTTACAGTGAAAATTGCAGGAAATTCAAACCAGCACTAGGAAACACACTGAAAAACCAGAAAAAAGTTTTCTCCTGCAAACCGTTCTCTTGGTTCTATATGAACGAACATCTCTCCACATGCTCATTTATTTGAGATAAATGTGTGTGAAAGCCGACCTTCTCTTAGCTTGTTGGGAACACAAAGATTCTTTTCAATTGCAAGCTGCACTCCATAAATTTATATGGGGAGGTACTCGCTCCAACACGTTTTTACAGTGAAAACTGCAGGAACTTCAAACCGGCACTAGGAAACACAATAAGGAACCAGAGTAATAGTTTCTCCTGCAACCCATTCCCTTTGTGCTATATGAACGAACGTCTCTCCACATGATCAGTTCTGAGAGATAAATGTGTGTGAAAGCCGCCCTTCACCTAGCTTGTTGGGAACACAACGTTTCTTTTCAGTTGCAAACTGGATTCCAAACATATAAATGGGAAGGTAATAGCTCCAACACGATTTTACAGTGAAAACTGCATGGACATCAAACAGGCACTAGGAAACACAATGAGAAACCACAGTAAAAGTTTCTCCAGCAACCCGTTCCATTTCTGCTTCATGAACGAATGTCTCTCCATATTCTCAGTTCTGAGATAAGTGTGTGTGAAAGCCGACCTTCACCTTGCTTGTTGGGAACACAAAGTTTCTTTTCAGTTGCAAACTGCACTCCACCGATATATATGTGTAGGTACACGCTCGAACTCAATGTAACAGTGAAAACTGCAGGAAGTTCAAACCGACACTAGGAAACACACTTAGAATCCAGAGAAAAATTTTCACCTGCAACCCGTTCCCTTTGTGCTAGATGAACGAACGTCAGTTCACATGCTCAGTTCTGAGGAATAATTGTGTGTGAAAGCCGTCCTTCACCTTGCTTTTTGGAAACACAAATTATCATTATAGTTGCAAATTGCTCTCCATACATATATATGGATAGATACTCGCTCCAATTCTGTTTTACAGTGAATATGGCAGGAACTTCAAACCAGCACTAGGAAACACACTGAAAAACAAGAAAAAATTTTCTCGTGCAAACCGTTCTATTTCTGCTATATGAACAAACGTCTCTCCACATGCTCTGTTCTGAGAGATAAATGTGTATGAAAGCCGCCTTCTCATAGCTTGTTGGGAACACAAAGTTTCTTTTCAGTTGAAAACAGCACTCCATACATACATATGGGTAAGTACTCGCTCCAACACGTTTTTACAGTGAAAACTGCAGGAACTTCAAACAGGCACTAGGAAACACACTGAGAAAAAACTGTAAAAGTTTCTCCTGAAACCCCTTCCATTTGTGTTTGATGAACGAACGTCTCCCCACATGCTCAGTTCTGAGAGGAAATTCTGTGTGAATGCCGGACTTCAACAAGCATTTTGGGAACACAAAGTTTCTCTTCACTTGCAAATTATACTCCGTACATATATATGGGGAGGTACACGCTCCCACACAATTTTACAGTGAAAACTGCAGGAAATTCAAACCGACAGTAGGAAACATACTGAGAAATCAGAGTAAAAGTTTCTCTTGCAAACCATTAACTTTGTGCTATATGAACGAACGTCTCTCCACATGCTCAGTTCTGAGGTATAATTGTGTGTGAAAGCCGTCCTTCAACTTGCTTGTTGGGAACACAAAGTTTCTTTTCAGTTGAAAACTGCACTCCATACATATATATGGGTAGATACTCGCTCCAACTTGATTTTACAGTGAAAATTGCAGGAAATTCAAACAAGCACTAGGAAACAAACTGAAAAACCAGAAAAAATTTTCTCCTGCAAACCGTTCCATTTGTGCTATATGAACGAACGTCTCTAAACATGCTCACTTCTGAGAGATAAGTGTGTGTGAAAGCCGTCCTTCACCTAGCTTTTTGGGAACACAAAGATTCTTTTCAGGTGCAAATTGCAATCGTTACATATATAAGGGGAGGTACTCGATCCAACTCAGTTTTACAGTGAAAACTGCAGGAAATTCAACCGGCACAAAGAAACAAACTGAGAAATCAGCGTAATACTTTCTCCTGCATTCCATTCCATTTGTGCTAGATATACGAACGTCTCTCCACATGCTCAGTTCTGAGCGATAATTGTGTGTGAATGCCGTAGTTCACCTAGCTTGTTGGGAGCAGATAATTTCTTTTAATTTGCAACTGCACTCCATACATATATATGGGAAGGTACTCGGTCCAACTCGGAGTTACAGTGAAAACTGCAGGAACTTCAAACCGGCACTAGGAAACAGACTGAGAAACCAGAGTAAAAGTTTCTCCTGCAAACCGTTCCCTTTGTGCTAGATGAACGAACGTCTCTCCACATGCACTGTTTTGAGACTTATTTGAGTTTGAATGTCGTACTTCACCTAGCTTGTTGGGAACACAGAGTTTCTTTCCATTTGCAAACTGCACTCGTTACAAATATTTTGGGAGGTACTAGCTCCAACAAGGTTATACAGTGAAAACTGCAGAAACTTCACACCGACACTAGGAAACACACTGAGTAACCAGAGTAAAAGTTTCTCCTGCAAACTCTTCCATTAGTGCTAGATGAAAGAACGTCTCTCCACATGCAAAGTTCTTTGAGATAATTGTGTGTGAAAGCAGTCCTTCAACTAGCTTGTTGGAAACACAAATTTCTTTTTAGTTGCAAACTGTATTCCATAAATATCCATGGGGATTTAATCGTTCCAACTCGGTTTTACAGTGAAAACTGCAGGAACTTCAAACCGGCACCAAGAAACACACATAGAAACCAGAGTAAAATTTTCTCCAGCAAACCGTTCCCTTTTTACTAGATGAACGATCGTCTCTCCAAATGCTAAGTTCTGAGAAATAAGCGTGTGTGAAAGCCATCCTTCACCTAGCTTGTTGGGAACACATAGATACTTTTCAGTTGAAAACTGCACTCCATACAGATATAAGGGGAGGTACACGCTCCAAATCGGTTTTGCAGTGAAAACTGCAGGAACTTCAAACAGGCATTAGGAAACAAACTAACAAACCAGACTAAAAGTTTCTCCTGCAACCCGTTCCCATTGTGCTAGGTGAAAGAAAGTCTGTCCACATGCTCAGTTTTGAGAGATAAGTGTATGTGAAAGCCGTCCTTCACCTATCTTGTTGTTAACACAAAGTTTCTTTCCATTTGAAAACTGCACTCGTTACATATATATTTGGAGGTAGTAGCTCCAACACGGTTTTACACTGAAAACTGCAGAAACTTCACACCGGCACTAGGAAAAACACTGAGAAACCAGAGTATGTTTCTACTGCAACCCGTTCCATTTTTGTTAGAAGAAAGAACGTCTCTCCACATGCACTGTTCTTTGAGATAAATGTGTGTGAAATCCGTCCTTCACCTAGCTTGTTGGCAACACAAATTTCTTTTCAGTTGCAAACTGTATTCCATATATATCCATGGGGAGGTAATCGCTCCAAATCGGTTTTGCAGTGAAAACTGCAGGAACTTCAAAAAGGCACCAAGAAACACACTGAGAAACCAGAGTAAAAGTTTCTCCTGAAACCCGGTCCCTTTTTACTAGATGAACGAACGTCTCTCCACATGCTCATTTCTGAGAGACAAATGTGTGTGAACGCCGTCCTTCACCTACCTTGTTGGGAATACAAAGTTTCTTTTCAGTTGCCAACTGCAATCATAAATATATTTGGGGAGGTACTCGCTCCAACTCTGTATTACACTGAAAAATGCAGGAAATTCAAACCGGCACTAGGAAATACACTTAGAAACCACAGTAAAATTTTCTCCTGCAACAATTTCCCTTTGTACTAGATGAACGAACGTATCTCCACATGCTGAGTTCTGAGAGATAAGTGTGTGTGTAAGCCGTCCTTCACCATGTTTTTTGGGAACACAAATTTTCTTTTCTGTTGCAAACTTCAATCCATACATATAAATGGGGATGTATTCGCTCCAACTCGGTTTTACAGTGAAATCTGCAGGAAATTCAAAGCGTCACTAGGAAACACACTGAGAAACCAGAGAAAAGTTTCACTTGCAAACCGTTCCCTTTGTGCTATATGAAAGAACGACTCTCCACATGCTCAGTTCTGAGAGATAAGTGTGTGTGAAAGTCTTCCTTCACTTAGCTTGTTGTGAAGACATTGTTTCTTTTCAGTTTCAAACTGTACTCCATACATATATATGGGGAGGTACTGGCTCCAAATCGGTTTGCAGTGAAAATTGCAGGAACTTCAAACCGACACTTGGAAACACACTGAGAAACCAGAGTAAAAGTTTCTCCTGAAAACTGTTCCCTTTCTACTAGATGAACGAAATTCTCTCCTGAATCCCAGTTCTCAGGGATAAGTGTGTGTGAAGCCGTCCTTCAACATGCTTGTAGGGAACACAAAGTTTCTTTTCAGTTGCCAACTGCAATCCATACATATATATGGGGAGGTAATCGCTCCAACTCGGCTTTGCAGTGAAAACTGCAGGAACTTCAAACCGGAACTAGGAAACACACTGATAAACCAGAGTAAAAGTTTATTCTGCAAACTTTTCCCTTTGTATTAGATGAATGAAGGCCTCTCCACATGCTCAGTTTTGAGAAAAATGTGAGTGTTAAAGCCATCCATCAACTAGGTTGTAGAGATCACAAAGTTTCTATTCAGTGGCAAATAATACTTCATAAATATATATGGGGATGTACTCGCTCCAACTCTGTTTTACAGTGAAAACTGCAAGAATTTCAAATCGGCACTAGGAAACACACTGAGAAATGAGAGTATTAGTTTCTCCTGCAATGCGTTAATTTTGTGCTAGATGAATGAACGTCTCTCCACATGCTCAGTTCTGAGAGATAAATGTGTGTGAAAGCCGTCCTTCAACAAGCTTGTTGGGAACACAAAGTTTCTTTTCAGTTGAAAACAGCACTCCATAAATATATATGGGGAGGTACTCTCTCCAACTCCGTTTTACAGTGAAATCTCCAGGAATCTCAAACAGGCACTAGCAAAAAAACTGAGAAACCAGAACAAAAGTTTCTCCTGCAAACGTTTCCGTTTGTGCTAGATGAACGAAATTTCTCCACATGCTCAATTCTGAGAGATAAGTGTGTGTGTGAATGCCGAAGTTCAACTAGATTGTTGGGAGCAGAAAGTTTCTTTTAATTTGCAACTGCACTCCATACATATATATGGGAATGTACTCGCTCCAACTCGGTTTTACAGTGAAAACTGCAGGAACATCAAACCGGCACTAGGAAACACAGTGAGAAACCAGAGTAAAAGCTTCTACTGCAACAATTTCCATTGGTGATAGATGAACGAACGTCTCTCCACATGCTCACTTCTGAGAGATAATTGTGTGTGAAAGCCGTACTTCACCTAGCTTGTTGGGAACACAAATTTCCTTTACAGTTGCAAACTACACTCAATATATAAATATGGGGAGGTACTCGTTCCAACTCGATTTTACTGTGAAAACAGAAGGAACTTAAAACTTGCACTAGGAAACACACTGAGAAAACAGAGTAAAACTTTCTCCTGCAACCAGTTCCTTTGCTAGATGAACAAACGTCTCTCCACATGCTGAGTTCTGAGAGATAAATGTGTGTGAAAGCCGTCCTTCAACAAGCTTGTTGGGAACCCAAAGTTTCTTTTCAGTTGAAAACAGCACTCCATAAATATATATGGGGTGTTACTAGCTTCAACTCCGTTTTACAGTGAAATCTGCAGGAATTTCAAACAGGCACTAGGAAACAAACTGAGAAACCAGAACAAAAGTTTCTCCTGCAAACGTTTCCGTTTGTGCTAGATGAATGAAATTTCTCCACATGCTCAATTCTGAGAGATAAGTGTGTGTGTGAATGCCGAAGTTCAACTACCTTGTTGGGAGCAGAAAGTTTCTTTTAATTTGCAACTGCACTCCATACATATATATGGGAATGTACTCGCTCCAACTCGGTTTTACAGTGAAAACTGCAGGAACATCAAACCGGCACTAGGAAACACAGTGAGAATCCAGAGTAAAAGTTTCTACTGCAACAATTTCCATTGGTGCTAGATGAACGAACGTCTCTCCACATGCTCACTTCTGAGAAATAATTGTGTGTGAAAGCCGTACTGCAACTAGCTTGTTGGGAACACAAAGTTCCTTTACAGTTGCAAACTACACTCAATATATAAATATGGGGAGGTACTCGTTCCAACTCGATTTTACTGTGAAAACAGAAGGAACTTAAAACTTGCACTAGGAAACACACTGAGAAATCAGAGTAAAACTTTCTCCTGCAACCAGTTCCCTTTGCTAGATGAACGAATGTCTCTCCAAATGCTCAGTTCTGAGAGATAAGTCTGTTTTTAAGCCGGAATTCACCTAGTTTGTTGGGAACACTAAGTTTCTTTTCAGTTGCAAATTACAGTAAATAAATATATATGGGGAAGTACTCGCTCCAACTCGGTTTTTCAGTGAAAAGTGCAGGAAATTCAAACCGGCACTAGGAAAAACTCTGAGAAACCAGGGTAAAAGTTTCTCCTGCCACACGTTCCATTTGTGCTAGATGAACGAATGTCTCTCCACATGCTCACTTCTGAGAGATATGTGTTTGTGAAAGCCATCCTCCATCTATCTTGTTGGGAACACAAATTTTCTTTTAAGTTGCAAACTGCACTCCATATATATAGAAGGGGAGGTACTCGCTTCAACTCGGTATTACAGTGAAACCTGCAGGAACTTCAAACTGGCACTAGGAAACACACTGAGAAACCACAGTAAAAGTTTCTCCTGAAACACGTTCCCTTTGTTATAGATGAATGAACGTCTCTCCACATGCTCAGTTCTTAGTGATAACTGTGTGTGAAAGCCGTACTTCACCTTGCTTGTTGGGAACACAAATTTTCTTTTCAGTTGCAAACTGCACTCCATACATATATATGGGGAACTACTCGCTCCAACTCGGTTTTAAAGTGAAAATTGCAGGAACTTCAAAACTGCACTAAGAAACACACTGAAAAACCAGGAAAATATTTTCTCCAGCAAACCATTCCCATTGTGCTAGATGAACGAACGTCTCTCCACATGCTCAGTTCTTAGTGATAACTGTGTGTGAAAGCTGTACTTCACCTTGATGGTTGGGAACCCAAATTTTGTTTTCAGTTGCAAACTGCACTCCATACATATATATGGGGAACTACTCGCTCCAACACCCTTTTACAGTGAAAAATGCAGGAAATTCAAACCGGCACTAAGAAACACACTGAGGAACCTGAGTAATAGTTTCTCCTGCAACCCATTCCCTTTGTGCTATATGAACGAACGTCTCTCCACATGCTCAGTTCTGAGAGATAATGTGTGTGGAAGCCGCCCTTCACTTTGCCTGTTGGGAACACAACGTATCTTTTCAGTTGCAAACTGCACTCCATACATATAGAAGGGGAAATACTCGCTCCAATATGTTTTTACAGTGAAAACTGCAGGAGTTTCTAACCGGCAGTACGAAACACACTGAGAAACCAGAGTAAAACTTTCTCCTGCAACCAGATCCCTTTGCTAGTTGAACGAACATCTCTCCACATGCTCAGTTCTGAGAGATAATTGTGTGTGAAAGCCGTCCTTCACCAAGCTTGTTGGGAACACAAAGTTTCTTTTCAGTTGAAAACAGCACTCCATAAATATATATGGGGAGTTACTAGCTTCAAATCCGTTTTACAGTGAAATCTGCAGGAACCTCAAACAGGCACTAGGAAACAAACTGAGAAACCAGACCAAAAGTTTCTTCTGCAAACATTTCTGTTTGTGCTAGATGAACGAAATTTTTCCACATGCTCATTTCTGAATAATAAGTGTGTGTGAATGCCGTAGTTCAACTAGCTTGTTGGGAGCAGAAAGTTTCTTTCAATTTGCAACTGCACTCCATACATATATTTGGGGGTGTATGCTCTCAACTTGGTTTTACAGTGAAAATTGCAGGAACTTCAAACAGGCACTGGGAAACACACTGAGAAAAAACTGTAAAAGTTTCTCCTGCAACCATTTCCCTTTGCGATTGATGAACGAACGTCTCTCCACATGCTCAGTTCTGAGACGAAAGTCTGTGTGAATGCCGAACTTCAACAAGCATTTGGGGAACACAAAGTTTCTCTTCACTTGGAAACTATACTGCATAAATATATATGGGGAGGTAATCGCTCCCACTCAATTTTACAGTGAAAACTACAGGAATTTCAAACCGGCACTAGGAAACACACTGAGAAACCAGAGTAAAACTTTCTCTTGCAAACCGTTCCCTTTGTGCTAGATGAAAGAACGTCACTCCACATGCTCAGTTCTGAGAGATAATTGTGTGCGAAAGTCATCCTTAAACTAGCTTGTTGGGAACACAGTTTCTTTTCAGTGGAAAAATGCACTCCATACATATATATGGGGAGGTACGCTCTCCAACACGGTTTTACAGTGAAAAATGCAGGAACTTCAAACCAGCAAAAGGAAACACACTGAGAAACCAGAGTTAGTATTTCTACTGAAAACCTTACCCTCTGTGCTAGATGAACGAATGTCTCTACACATACTAAGTTCTTAGACATAAGTGTTTGTCAAAGCCGTCCTTCAACTAGCTTGTTGGGAGCACAAATTTTCTTTTCAGTTGCAAACTGTACTCCATAAATATATAAGGGTTGGTACATGCTCCAAATCGGTTTTACAGTGAAAACTGCAGGAACTTCAAACCGGCACTAGGAAACAACTGAGAAACGAGAGTAATTATTTCTCCTGCTAACTGTTCCCATTGTGCTAGATGAACGAACGTCTCTCCTCATGCTCAGTTCTCAGTGATAAGTGTGTTTGAAAGCCGTCCTTCAACTAGTTTGTTGGGAACAGAAAAATTCTGTTCCTTTGCAAATTGTACTCCGTACATATATATGGGAAATTCCAGGTCAAACTCGGTTTTACAGTGAAAATTTCAGGAACTTCAAACCGGCCCTAGGAAACACACTTAGAAACCAGTGTAAAAGATTCCCTGCAACCCATTCCCTTTGTGCTAGATGAACGAACATCTCTCCACATGCTCAGTTCTGAGAGATAAGTGTGTGTGAAAGCCGTCTTTCACCTAGCTTGTTGGGAACAAAAAGTTTCTTATAGTTTCAAACTGTACTCCATACATATATATGGGGAGGTATTCGCTCAACTCGGTTATACAGTGAAAGCTGCAGGAACTTCAAACCGGCACTAGGAAACAGACTGTGAAACCAGAGTAAAATTTCTCCTGAAATCCGTTCATTTTGTGCTTGATGAACGAAAGTCTCTCAACATGCTCAGTTCTGAGAGATAGGTGTGTGTGAAGCCGTACTTCACCAAGCTTATTGGGAACACAAAGTTTCATATCATCTGCAAACTACACTCCATACATATATATGGGATGGTACTTGCTCCAAATCGGTTTTGCAGTGAAAACTGCAGGAACGGCAAAATGGTACTAGGAAACACACTTAGAAAACAGAGTAATAGTTTCTCCTGTAACCCTTTCCCTTTGTGCTAGATGAACGAACATCTCTCCACATACTGAGTTCTGAGAGATAATTGTGTGTGAAAGCCGAAATTCACCTAGCTTTTTGGGAACACAATGTTTCTTTTCAGTTGCCAACAGGATTCCATACAAATAAATGGGAAGATACTAGCTTCAACACGATATTACAGTGAAAACTGCATGGACATCAAACAGGCACTAGGAAACACAATGAGAAACCAGAGTAAAAATTTCTCCTGCAACCCGTTCCATTTCTGCTAGATGAACGAATGTCTCTCCACATGCTCAGTTCTGAGAGATCAGTGGGTGTGAAAGCCGTCCTTCACTTAGCTTGTTGGGAACACAGAATTTTTTTTCAGGAGCATACATCACCCCATACATATATATGGGGTGGTACACGCTCCAACTCTGTTTTACAGGGAAACTGCAGGAACTTCAAACCGGCACTAGGAAAAACGTCTGAGAAACCACAGCAAAAGTATCTCCTGCAAACCGTTCCCTTTGTACTTGATGAACGAACGTCTCTTCACATGCTCAGTTCTGAGGGATAATTTTGTGTGAAAGCCGTACTTCACATTGCTTGTTGGGAACACAAATTTTCTTTTCAGTTGCAAAATGCACTCCATAAATATATATGGGGAGATACACGCTCCAACTCGGTTTACAGTGAAAATTGCAGGAACTTAAAACCAGCACTAGGAAACACACTGAAAAACCAGAAAAATATTTTCTCCTGCAAACCGTTCCCTTGGTTCTATATGAACGAACATCTCTCCACATGCTCATTTATTTGAGATAAATGTGTGTGAAAGCCGTCCTTCTAATAGCTTGTTGGGAACACAAAGATTCTTTTCAATTGCAAACTGCACTCCATAAATTTATATGGGGAGGTACTCGCTCCAACACGTTTTTAAAGTGAAAACTGCAGGAACTTCAAACCGGCACTAGGAAACACACTGAGGAACCAGAGTAATAGTTTCTCCTCCAACCCATTCCCTTTGTGCTATATGAACGAACGTCTCTCCACATGATCAGTTCTGAGTTATAAATGTGTGTGAAAGCCACCCTTCACCTAGCTTGTTGGGAACACAACGTTTCTTTTCAGTTGCAAACTGGACTCCAAACATATAAATGGGAAGGTAATAGCTCCAACACGATTTTACAGTGAAAACTGCATGGTCATCAAACAGGCACTAGGAAACACAATGAGAAACCACAGTAAAAGTTTCTCCAGCAACCCGTTCCATTTCTGCTTCATGAACGAATGTCTCTCCATATTCTCAGTTCTGAGATAAGTGTGTGTGAAAGCCGACCTTCACCTTGCTTGTTGGGAACACAAATTTTTTTTCAGTTGCAAACTGCACTCCACCGATATATATGTGTAGGTACACGCTCAAACTCAATGTAACAGTGAAAACTGCAGGAAGTTCAAACCGACACTAGGAAACACACTCACATACCAGAGAAAATGTTTCACCTGCAAACCATTCCCTTTGTGCTAGATGAACGAACGTCTCTTCACATGCTCAGTTCTGAGGGATAAGTATGTGTGTGAAAGCCGTCCTTCACAAAGCTTATTGGGAACACAAATTTTCTTTTTAGTTTCAAACTGCACTCCATACATATATATGGGGAGGTACTCGCTCCAACTCGGTTTTACAGTGAAAACTGCAGGATCTTCAAACAGGCACTAGGAAACACACTGAGAAAAAACTGTAAAAGTTTCTCCTGAAACCCATTCCCTTTGTGTTTGATGAACGAACGTCTCCCCACATGCTCATTTCTGAGAGGAAAGTCTGTGTGAATGCCGAACTTCAACAAGCATTTTGGGAACACAAAGTTTGTCTTCACTTGCAAACTATACTCCATACATTTATATGGGGTGGAAATCGCTCCCACTCAATTTTACAGTGAAAACTGCAGGAAATTCAAACCGACACTAGGAAAAATACTGAGAAACCAGAGTAAAAGTTTCTCTTGCAAAAGCTTCCTTTGTGCTAGATGAACGAACGTCTCTCCACATGCTCAGTTCTGAGAAATAAGTGTGTGTGAACGTCGTCCTTCTCATAGCTTGTTCGGAACACAGTTACTTTTCAGTGGAAAACTGCACTCCATATATATACTTGGGGAGATACTAGATCCAACACGGTTTTACAGTGAAAACTGCAGGAACTTCAAACCGGCACTAGGAAACACACTGAGAAACCAGAGTAAAAGATTCTCCTGAAACTCGTTCCATCTGTGCTAGATGAACGAACGTCTCTACACATGCTAAATTCTTGGAGATAAGTGTGTGTCAAAGCCGTCCTTCAACTAGCTTGTTGGTAACACAAATTTCCTTTTCAGTTGCAAACTCTACTCCATAAATATATAAGGGGTGGTACACGCTCCAACTAGGTTTTACAATGAAAACTGTAGGAACTTCAAACCGGCACTAGGAAACAACTGAGAAACCAGAGTAAATGTTACTCCTGCACACCGTTCCCTATGTGTTAGGTGATGAACGTCTCTCCACATGCTCCCTTCTGAGAGATAACTGTCTGTGAAATCCGTCCTTCACTTATCGTTTTGGGAACACAAATTTACTTTACATTTGCAAACTGCACTCCACTGATATATATGGGTAGGTACACGCTCCAACTCGATTTAACAGTGAAAACTGCAGGAAGTTCTAACCCACACTAGTGAACACACTTAGAAAACAGAGAAAAAGTTTCACCTGCAACCCGTTCCCTTTGTGCTAGATGAACGAACGTCTCTTCACATGCTCATTTCTGAGGAATAATTGTGTGTGAAAGCCGTCCTTCAACTTGCTTGTTGGAAACACAAATTATCATTTCAGTTGCAAACTGCTCTCCATACATATATATGGGGAGATACTCGCTCCAACTCGGTTTTACAGTGAAAATTGCAGGAAATTCAAACCAGCACTAGGAAACACACTGAAAAACCAGAAAAAAGTTTTCTCCTGCAAACCATTCTCTTGGTTCTATATGAACGAACATCTCTCCACATGCTCATTTATTTGAGATAAATGTGTGTGAAAGCCGACCTTCTCTTAGCTTGTTGGGAACACAAAGATTCTTTTCACTTGCAAACTGCACTCCATAAATTTATATGGGGAGGTACTCGCTCCAACACGTTTTTACAGTGAAAACTGCAGGAACTTCAAACCGGCACTAGGAAACACAATAAGGAACCAGAGTAATAGTTTCTCCTGCAACCCATTCCCTTTGTGCTATATGAACGAACGTCTCTCCACATGATCAGTTCTGAGAAATAAATGTGTGTGAAAGCCACCCTTCACCTAGCTTGTTGGGAACACAACGTTTCTTTTCAGTTGCAAACTGGACTCCAAACATATAAATGGGAAGGTAATAGCTCCAACACGATTTTACAGTGAAAACTGCATGGACATCAAACAGGCACTAGGAAACACAATGAGAAACCACAGTAAAAGTTTCTCCAGCAACCCGTTCCATTTCTGCTTCATGAACGAATGTCTCTCCATATTCTCAGTTCTGAGATAAGTGTGTGTGAAAGCCGACCTTCACCTTGCTTGTTGGGAACACAAATTTTTTTTCAGTTGCAAACTGCACTCCACCGATATATATGTGTAGGTACACGCTCAAACTCAATGTAACAGTGAAAACTGCAGGAAGTTCAAACCGACACTAGGAAACACACTCACATACCAGAGAAAATGTTTCACCTGCAAACCATTCCCTTTGTGCTAGATGAACGAACGTCTCTTCACATGCTCAGTTCTGAGGGATAAGTATGTGTGTGAAAGCCGTCCTTCACAAAGCTTATAGGGAACACAAATTTTCTTTTTAGTTTCAAACTGCACTCCATACATCTATATGGGGAGGTACTCGCTCCAACTCGGTTTTACAGTGAAAACTGCAGGATCTTCAAACAGGCACTAGGAAACACACTGAGAAAAAACTGTAAAAGTTTCTCCTGAAACCCATTCCCTTTGTGTTTGATGAACGAACGTCTCCCCACATGCTCAGTTCTGAGAGGAAAGTCTGTGTGAATGCCGAACTTCAACAAGCATTTTGGGAACACAAAGTTTGTCTTCACTTGCAAACTATACTCCATACATTTATATGGGGTGGAAATCGCTCCCACTCAATTTTACAGTGAAAACTGCAGGAAATTCAAACCGACACTAGGAAAAATACTGAGAAACCAGAGTAAAAGTTTCTCTTGCAAAAGCTTCCTTTGTGCTAGATGAACGAACGTCTCTCCACATGCTCAGTTCTGAGAAATAAGTGTGTGTGAACGTCGTCCTTCTCATAGCTTGTTGGGAACACAGTTACTTTTCAGTGGAAAACTGCACTCCATATATATACTTGGGGAGGTACTAGATCCAACACGGTTTTACAGTGAAAACTGCAGGAACTTCAAACCGGCACTAGGAAACACACTGAGAAACCAGAGTAAAAGATTCTCCTGAAACTCGTTCCATCTGTGCTAGATGAACGAACGTCTCTACACATGCTAAATTCTTGGAGATAAGTGTGTGTCAAAGCCGTCCTTCAACTAGCTTGTTGGTAACACAAATTTCCTTTTCAGTTGCAAACTCTACTCCATAAATATATAAGGGGTGGTACACGCTCCAACTAGGTTTTACAATGAAAACTGTAGGAACTTCAAACCGGCACTAGGAAACAACTGAGAAACCAGAGTAAATGTTACTCCTGCACACCGTTCCCTATGTGTTAGGTGATGAACGTCTCTCCACATGCTCCCTTCTGAGAGATAACTGTCTGTGAAATCCGTCCTTCACTTATCGTTTTGGGAACACAAATTTACTTTTCATTTGCAAACTGCACTCCACCGATATATATGGGTAGGTACACGCTCCAACTCGATTTAACAGTGAAAACTGCAGGAAGTTCTAACCCAACTAGTGAACACACTTAGAAAACAGAGAAAAAGTTTCACCTGCAACCCGTTCCCTTTGTGCTAGATGAACGAACGTCTCTTCACATGCTCATTTCTGAGGAATAATTGTGTGTGAAAGCCGTCCTTCAACTTGCTTGTTGGAAACACAAATTATCATTTCAGTTGCAAACTGCTCTCCATACATATATATGGGGAGATACTCGCTCCAACTCGGTTTTACAGTGAAAATTGCAGGAAATTCAAACCAGCACTAGGAAACACACTGAAAAACCAGAAAAAAGTTTTCTCCTGCAAACCATTCTCTTCGTTCTATATGAACGAACATCTCTCCACATGCTCATTTATTTGAGATAAATGTGTGTGAAAGCCGACCTTCTCTTAGCTTGTTGGGAACACAAAGATTCTTTTCACTTGCAAACTGCACTCCATAAATTTATATGGGGAGGTACTCGCTCCAACACGTTTTTACAGTGAAAACTGCAGGAACTTCAAACCGGCACTAGGAAACACAATAAGGAACCAGAGTAATAGTTTCTCCTGCAACCCATTCCCTTTGTGCTATATGAACGAACGTCTCTCCACATGATCAGTTCTGAGAAATAAATGTGTGTGAAAGCCGCCCTTCACCTAGCTTGTTGGGAACACAACGTTTCTTTTCAGTTGCAAACTGGACTCCAAACATATAAATGGGAAGGTAATAGCTCCAACACGATTTTACAGTGAAAAATGCATGGACATCAAACAGGCACTAGGAAACACAATGAGAAACCACAGTAAAAGTTTCTCCTGCAACCCGTTCCATTTCTGCTTCATGAACGAATGTCTCTCCATATTCTCAGTTCTGAGATAAGTGTGTGTGAAAGCCGACCTTCACCTTGCTTGTTGGGAACACAAATTTTTTTTCAGTTGCAAACTGCACTCCACCGATATATATGTGTAGGTACACGCTCAAACTCAATGTAACAGTGAAAACTGCAGGAAGTTCAAACCGACACTAGGAAACACACTCACATACCAGAGAAAATGTTTCACCTGCAAACCATTCCCTTTGTGCTAGATGAACGAACGTCTCTTCACATGCTCAGTTCTGAGGGATAAGTATGTGTGTGAAAGCCGTCCTTCACAAAGCTTATTGGGAACACAAATTTTCTTTTTAGTTTCAAACTGCACTCCATACATCTATATGGGGAGGTACTCGCTCCAACTCGGTTTTACAGTGAAAACTGCAGGATCTTCAAACAGGCACTAGGAAACACACTGAGAAAAAACTGTAAAAGTTTCTCCTGAAACCCATTCCCTTTGTGTTTGATGAACGAACGTCTCCCCACATGCTCAGTTCTGAGAGGAAAGTCTGTGTGAATGCCGAACTTCAACAAGCATTTTGGGAACACAAAGTTTGTCTTCACTTGCAAACTATACTCCATACATTTATATGGGGTGGAAATCGCTCCCACTCAATTTTACAGTGAAAACTGCAGGAAATTCAAACCGACACTAGGAAAAATACTGAGAAACCAGAGTAAAAGTTTCTCTTGCAAAAGCTTCCTTTGTGCTAGATGAACGAACGTCTCTCCACATGCTCAGTTCTGAGAAATAAGTGTGTGTGAACGTCGTCCTTCTCATAGCTTGTTCGGAACACAGTTACTTTTCAGTGGAAAACTGCACTCCATATATATACTTGGGGAGGTACTAGATCCAACACGGTTTTACAGTGAAAACTGCAGGAACTTCAAACCGGCACTAGGAAACACACTGAGAAACCAGAGTAAAAGATTCTCCTGAAACTCGTTCCATCTGTGCTAGATGAACGAACGTCTCTACACATGCTAAATTCTTGGAGATAAGTGTGTGTCAAAGCCGTCCTTCAACTAGCTTGTTGGTAACACAAATTTCCTTTTCAGTTGCAAACTCTACTCCATAAATATATAAGGGGTGGTACACGCTCCAACTAGGTTTTACAATGAAAACTGTAGGAACTTCAAACCGGCACTAGGAAACAACTGAGAAACCAGAGTAAATGTTACTCCTGCACACCGTTCCCTATGTGTTAGGTGATGAACGTCTCTCCACATGCTCCCTTCTGAGAGATAACTGTCTGTGAAATCCGTCCTTCACTTATCGTTTTGGGAACACAAATTTACTTTTCATTTGCAAACTGCACTCCACCGATATATATGGGTAGGTACACGCTCCAACTCGATTTAACAGTGAAAACTGCAGGAAGTTCTAACCCACACTAGTGAACACACTTAGAAAACAGAGAAAAAGTTTCACCTGCAACCCGTTCCCTTTGTGCTAGATGAACGAACGTCTCTTCACATGCTCATTTCTGAGGAATAATTGTGTGTGAAAGCCGTCCTTCAACTTGCTTGTTGGAAACACAAATTATCATTTCAGTTGCAAACTGCTCTCCATACATATATATGGGGAGATACTCGCTCCAACTCGGTTTTACAGTGAAAATTGCAGGAAATTCAAACCAGCACTAGGAAACACACTGAAAAACCAGAAAAAAGTTTTCTCCTGCAAACCATTCTCTTGGTTCTATATGAACGAACATCTCTCCACATGCTCATTTATTTGAGATAAATGTGTGTGAAAGCCGACCTTCTCTTAGCTTGTTGGGAACACAAAGATTCTTTTCACTTGCAAACTGCACTCCATAAATTTATATGGGGAGGTACTCGCTCCAACACGTTTTTACAGTGAAAACTGCAGGAACTTCAAACCGGCACTAGGAAACACAATGAGAAACCACAGTAAAAGTTTCTCCAGCAACCCGTTCCATTTCTGCTTCATGAACGAATGTCTCTCCATATTCTCAGTTCTGAGATAAGTGTGTGTGAAAGCCGACCTTCACCTTGCTTGTTGGGAACACAAATTTTTTTTCAGTTGCAAACTGCACTCCACCGATATATATGTGTAGGTACACGCTCAAACTCAATGTAACAGTGAAAACTGCAGGAAGTTCAAACCGACACTAGGAAACACACTCACATACCAGAGAAAATGTTTCACCTGCAAACCATTCCCTTTGTGCTAGATGAACGAACGTCTCTTTACATGCTCAGTTCTGAGGGATAAGTATGTGTGTGAAAGCCGTCCTTCACAAAGCTTATTGGGAACACAAATTTTCTTTTTAGTTTCAAACTGCACTCCATACATCTATATGGGGAGGTACTCGCTCCAACTCGGTTTTACAGTGAAAACTGCAGGATCTTCAAACAGGCACTAGGAAACACACTGAGAAAAAACTGTAAAAGTTTCTCCTGAAACCCATTCCCTTTGTGTTTGATGAACGAACGTCTCCCCACATGCTCAGTTCTGAGAGGAAAGTCTGTGTGAATGCCGAACTTCAACAAGCATTTTGGGAACACAAAGTTTGTCTTCACTTGCAAACTATACTCCATACATTTATATGGGGTGGAAATCGCTCCCACTCAATTTTACAGTGAAAACTGCAGGAAATTCAAACCGACACTAGGAAAAATACTGAGAAACCAGAGTAAAAGTTTCTCTTGCAAAAGCTTCCTTTGTGCTAGATGAACGAACGTCTCTCCACATGCTCAGTTCTGAGAAATAAGTGTGTGTGAACGTCGTCCTTCTCATAGCTTGTTCGGAACACAGTTACTTTTCAGTGGAAAACTGCACTCCATATATATACTTGGGGAGATACTAGATCCAACACGGTTTTACAGTGAAAACTGCAGGAACTTCAAACCGGCACTAGGAAACACACTGAGAAACCAGAGTAAAAGATTCTCCTGAAACTCGTTCCATCTGTGCTAGATGAACGAACGTCTCTACACATGCTAAATTCTTGGAGATAAGTGTGTGTCAAAGCCGTCCTTCAACTAGCTTGTTGGTAACACAAATTTCCTTTTCAGTTGCAAACTCTACTCCATAAATATATAAGGGGTGGTACACGCTCCAACTAGGTTTTACAATGAAAACTGTAGGAACTTCAAACCGGCACTAGGAAACAACTGAGAAACCAGAGTAAATGTTACTCCTGCACACCGTTCCCTATGTGTTAGGTGATGAACGTCTCTCCACATGCTCCCTTCTGAGAGATAACTGTCTGTGAAATCCGTCCTTCACTTATCGTTTTGGGAACACAAATTTACTTTACATTTGCAAACTGCACTCCACTGATATATATGGGTAGGTACACGCTCCAACTCGATTTAACAGTGAAAACTGCAGGAAGTTCTAACCCACACTAGTGAACACACTTAGAAAACAGAGAAAAAGTTTCACCTGCAACCCGTTCCCTTTGTGCTAGATGAACGAACGTCTCTTCACATGCTCATTTCTGAGGAATAATTGTGTGTGAAAGCCGTCCTTCAACTTGCTTGTTGGAAACACAAATTATCATTTCAGTTGCAAACTGCTCTCCATACATATATATGGGGAGATACTCGCTCCAACTCGGTTTTACAGTGAAAATTGCAGGAAATTCAAACCAGCACTAGGAAACACACTGAAAAACCAGAAAAAAGTTTTCTCCTGCAAACCATTCTCTTGGTTCTATATGAACGAACATCTCTCCACATGCTCATTTATTTGAGATAAATGTGTGTGAAAGCCGACCTTCTCTTAGCTTGTTGGGAACACAAAGATTCTTTTCACTTGCAAACTGCACTCCATAAATTTATATGGGGAGGTACTCGCTCCAACACGTTTTTACAGTGAAAACTGCAGGAACTTCAAACCGGCACTAGGAAACACAATAAGGAACCAGAGTAATAGTTTCTCCTGCAACCCATTCCCTTTGTGCTATATGAACGAACGTCTCTCCACATGATCAGTTCTGAGAAATAAATGTGTGTGAAAGCCGCCCTTCACCTAGCTTGTTGGGAACACAACGTTTCTTTTCAGTTGCAAACTGGACTCCAAACATATAAATGGGAAGGTAATAGCTCCAACACGATTTTACAGTGAAAACTGCATGGACATCAAACAGGCACTAGGAAACACAATGAGAAACCACAGTAAAAGTTTCTCCAGCAACCCGTTCCATTTCTGCTTCATGAACGAATGTCTCTCCATATTCTCAGTTCTGAGATAAGTGTGTGTGAAAGCCGACCTTCACCTTGCTTGTTGGGAACACAAATTTTTTTTCAGTTGCAAACTGCACTCCACCGATATATATGTGTAGGTACACGCTCAAACTCAATGTAACAGTGAAAACTGCAGGAAGTTCAAACCGACACTAGGAAACACACTCACATACCAGAGAAAATGTTTCACCTGCAAACCATTCCCTTTGTGCTAGATGAACGAACGTCTCTTCACATGCTCAGTTCTGAGGGATAAGTATGTGTGTGAAAGCCGTCCTTCACAAAGCTTATTGGGAACACAAATTTTCTTTTTAGTTTCAAACTGCACTCCATACATCTATATGGGGAGGTACTCGCTCCAACTCGGTTTTACAGTGAAAACTGCAGGATCTTCAAACAGGCACTAGGAAACACACTGAGAAAAAACTGTAAAAGTTTCTCCTGAAACCCATTCCCTTTGTGTTTGATGAACGAACGTCTCCCCACATGCTCAGTTCTGAGAGGAAAGTCTGTGTGAATGCCGAACTTCAACAAGCATTTTGGGAACACAAAGTTTGTCTTCACTTGCAAACTATACTCCATACATTTATATGGGGTGGAAATCGCTCCCACTCAATTTTACAGTGAAAACTGCAGGAAATTCAAACCGACACTAGGAAAAATACTGAGAAACCAGAGTAAAAGTTTCTCTTGCAAAAGCTTCCTTTGTGCTAGATGAACGAACGTCTCTCCACATGCTCAGTTCTGAGAAATAAGTGTGTGTGAACGTCGTCCTTCTCATAGCTTGTTCGGAACACAGTTACTTTTCAGTGGAAAACTGCACTCCATATATATACTTGGGGAGATACTAGATCCAACACGGTTTTACAGTGAAAACTGCAGGAACTTCAAACCGGCACTAGGAAACACACTGAGAAACCAGAGTAAAAGATTCTCCTGAAACTCGTTCCATCTGTGCTAGATGAACGAACGTCTCTACACATGCTAAATTCTTGGAGATAAGTGTGTGTCAAAGCCGTCCTTCAACTAGCTTGTTGGTAACACAAATTTCCTTTTCAGTTGCAAACTCTACTCCATAAATATATAAGGGGTGGTACACGCTCCAACTAGGTTTTACAATGAAAACTGTAGGAACTTCAAACCGGCACTAGGAAACAACTGAGAAACCAGAGTAAATGTTACTCCTGCACACCGTTCCCTATGTGTTAGGTGATGAACGTCTCTCCACATGCTCCCTTCTGAGAGATAACTGTCTGTGAAATCCGTCCTTCACTTATCGTTTTGGGAACACAAATTTACTTTACATTTGCAAACTGCACTCCACTGATATATATGGGTAGGTACACGCTCCAACTCGATTTAACAGTGAAAACTGCAGGAAGTTCTAACCCACACTAGTGAACACACTTAGAAAACAGAGAAAAAGTTTCACCTGCAACCCGTTCCCTTTGTGCTAGATGAACGAACGTCTCTTCACATGCTCATTTCTGAGGAATAATTGTGTGTGAAAGCCGTCCTTCAACTTGCTTGTTGGAAACACAAATTATCATTTCAGTTGCAAACTGCTCTCCATACATATATATGGGGAGATACTCGCTCCAACTCGGTTTTACAGTGAAAATTGCAGGAAATTCAAACCAGCACTAGGAAACACACTGAAAAACCAGAAAAAAGTTTTCTCCTGCAAACCATTCTCTTGGTTCTATATGAACGAACATCTCTCCACATGCTCATTTATTTGAGATAAATGTGTGTGAAAGCCGACCTTCTCTTAGCTTGTTGGGAACACAAAGATTCTTTTCACTTGCAAACTGCACTCCATAAATTTATATGGGGAGGTACTCGCTCCAACACGTTTTTACAGTGAAAACTGCAGGAACTTCAAACCGGCACTAGGAAACACAATAAGGAACCAGAGTAATAGTTTCTCCTGCAACCCATTCCCTTTGTGCTATATGAACGAACGTCTCTCCACATGATCAGTTCTGAGAAATAAATGTGTGTGAAAGCCGCCCTTCACCTAGCTTGTTGGGAACACAACGTTTCTTTTCAGTTGCAAACTGGACTCCAAACATATAAATGGGAAGGTAATAGCTCCAACACGATTTTACAGTGAAAACTGCATGGACATCAAACAGGCACTAGGAAACACAATGAGAAACCACAGTAAAAGTTTCTCCAGCAACCCGTTCCATTTCTGCTTCATGAACGAATGTCTCTCCATATTCTCAGTTCTGAGATAAGTGTGTGTGAAAGCCGACCTTCACCTTGCTTGTTGGGAACACAAATTTTTTTTCAGTTGCAAACTGCACTCCACCGATATATATGTGTAGGTACACGCTCAAACTCAATGTAACAGTGAAAACTGCAGGAAGTTCAAACCGACACTAGGAAACACACTCACATACCAGAGAAAATGTTTCACCTGCAAACCATTCCCTTTGTGCTAGATGAACGAACGTCTCTTCACATGCTCAGTTCTGAGGGATAAGTATGTGTGTGAAAGCCGTCCTTCACAAAGCTTATTGGGAACACAAATTTTCTTTTTAGTTTCAAACTGCACTCCATACATATATATGGGGAGGTACTCGCTCCAACTCGGTTTTACAGTGAAAACTGCAGGATCTTCAAACAGGCACTAGGAAACACACTGAGAAAAAACTGTAAAAGTTTCTCCTGAAACCCATTCCCTTTGTGTTTGATGAACGAACGTCTCCCCACATGCTCATTTCTGAGAGGAAAGTCTGTGTGAATGCCGAACTTCAACAAGCATTTTGGGAACACAAAGTTTGTCTTCACTTGCAAACTATACTCCATACATTTATATGGGGTGGAAATCGCTCCCACTCAATTTTACAGTGAAAACTGCAGGAAATTCAAACCGACACTAGGAAAAATACTGAGAAACCAGAGTAAAAGTTTCTCTTGCAAAAGCTTCCTTTGTGCTAGATGAACGAACGTCTCTCCACATGCTCAGTTCTGAGAAATAAGTGTGTGTGAACGTCGTCCTTCTCATAGCTTGTTGGGAACACAGTTACTTTTCAGTGGAAAACTGCACTCCATATATATACTTGGGGAGGTACTAGATCCAACACGGTTTTACAGTGAAAACTGCAGGAACTTCAAACCGGCACTAGGAAACACACTGAGAAACCAGAGTAAAAGATTCTCCTGAAACTCGTTCCATCTGTGCTAGATGAACGAACGTCTCTACACATGCTAAATTCTTGGAGATAAGTGTGTGTCAAAGCCGTCCTTCAACTAGCTTGTTGGTAACACAAATTTCCTTTTCAGTTGCAAACTCTACTCCATAAATATATAAGGGGTGGTACACGCTCCAACTAGGTTTTACAATGAAAACTGTAGGAACTTCAAACCGGCACTAGGAAACAACTGAGAAACCAGAGTAAATGTTACTCCTGCACACCGTTCCCTATGTGTTAGGTGATGAACGTCTCTCCACATGCTCCCTTCTGAGAGATAACTGTCTGTGAAATCCGTCCTTCACTTATCGTTTTGGGAAAACAAATTTACTTTTCATTTGCAAACTGCACTCCACCGATATATATGGGTAGGTACACGCTCCAACTCGATTTAACAGTGAAAACTGCAGGAAGTTCTAACCCAACTAGTGAACACACTTAGAAAACAGAGAAAAAGTTTCACCTGCAACCCGTTCCCTTTGTGCTAGATGAACGAACGTCTCTTCACATGCTCATTTCTGAGGAATAATTGTGTGTGAAAGCCGTCCTTCAACTTGCTTGTTGGAAACACAAATTATCATTTCAGTTGCAAACTGCTCTCCATACATATATATGGGGAGATACTCGCTCCAACTCGGTTTTACAGTGAAAATTGCAGGAAATTCAAACCAGCACTAGGAAACACACTGAAAAACCAGAAAAAAGTTTTCTCCTGCAAACCATTCTCTTGGTTCTATATGAACGAACATCTCTCCACATGCTCATTTATTTGAGATAAATGTGTGTGAAAGCCGACCTTCTCTTATCTTGTTGGGAACACAAAGATTCTTTTCACTTGCAAACTGCACTCCATAAATTTATATGGGGAGGTACTCGCTCCAACACGTTTTTACAGTGAAAACTGCAGGAACTTCAAACCGGCACTAGGAAACACAATAAGGAACCAGAGTAATAGTTTCTCCTGCAACCCATTCCCTTTGTGCTATATGAACGAACGTCTCTCCACATGATCAGTTCTGAGAAATAAATGTGTGTGAAAGCCGCCCTTCACCTAGCTTGTTGGGAACACAACGTTTCTTTTCAGTTGCAAACTGGACTCCAAACATATAAATGGGAAGGTAATAGCTCCAACACGATTTTACAGTGAAAAATGCATGGACATCAAACAGGCACTAGGAAACACAATGAGAAACCACAGTAAAAGTTTCTCCTGCAACCCGTTCCATTTCTGCTTCATGAACGAATGTCTCTCCATATTCTCAGTTCTGAGATAAGTGTGTGTGAAAGCCGACCTTCACCTTGCTTGTTGGGAACACAAATTTTTTTTCAGTTGCAAACTGCACTCCACCGATATATATGTGTAGGTACACTCTCAAACTCAATGTAACAGTGAAAACTGCAGGAAGTTCAAACCGACACTAGGAAACACACTCACATACCAGAGAAAATGTTTCACCTGCAAACCATTCCCTTTGTGCTAGATGAACGAACGTCTCTTCACATGCTCAGTTCTGAGGGATAAGTATGTGTGTGAAAGCCGTCCTTCACAAAGCTTATTGGGAACACAAATTTTCTTTTTAGTTTCAAACTGCACTCCATACATCTATATGGGGAGGTACTCGCTCCAACTCGGTTTTACAGTGAAAACTGCAGGATCTTCAAACAGGCACTAGGAAACACACTGAGAAAAAACTGTAAAAGTTTCTCCTGAAACCCATTCCCTTTGTGTTTGATGAACGAACGTCTCCCCACATGCTCAGTTCTGAGAGGAAAGTCTGTGTGAATGCCGAACTTCAACAAGCATTTTGGGAACACAAAGTTTGTCTTCACTTGCAAACTATACTCCATACATTTATATGGGGTGGAAATCGCTCCCACTCAATTTTACAGTGAAAACTGCAGGAAATTCAAACCGACACTAGGAAAAATACTGAGAAACCAGAGTAAAAGTTTCTCTTGCAAAAGCTTCCTTTGTGCTAGATGAACGAACGTCTCTCCACATGCTCAGTTCTGAGAAATAAGTGTGTGTGAACGTCGTCCTTCTCATAGCTTGTTCGGAACACAGTTACTTTTCAGTGGAAAACTGCACTCCATATATATACTTGGGGAGGTACTAGATCCAACACGGTTTTACAGTGAAAACTGCAGGAACTTCAAACCGGCACTAGGAAACACACTGAGAAACCAGAGTAAAAGATTCTCCTGAAACTCGTTCCATCTGTGCTAGATGAACGAACGTCTCTACACATGCTAAATTCTTGGAGATAAGTGTGTGTCAAAGCCGTCCTTCAACTAGCTTGTTGGTAACACAAATTTCCTTTTCAGTTGCAAACTCTACTCCATAAATATATAAGGGGTGGTACACGCTCCAACTAGGTTTTACAATGAAAACTGTAGGAACTTCAAACCGGCACTAGGAAACAACTGAGAAACCAGAGTAAATGTTACTCCTGCACACCGTTCCCTATGTGTTAGGTGATGAACGTCTCTCCACATGCTCCCTTCTGAGAGATAACTGTCTGTGAAATCCGTCCTTCACTTATCGTTTTGGGAACACAAATTTACTTTTCATTTGCAAACTGCACTCCACCGATATATATGGGTAGGTACACGCTCCAACTCGATTTAACAGTGAAAACTGCAGGAAGTTCTAACCCACACTAGTGAACACACTTAGAAAACAGAGAAAAAGTTTCACCTGCAACCCGTTCCCTTTGTGCTAGATGAACGAACGTCTCTTCACATGCTCATTTCTGAGGAATAATTGTGTGTGAAAGCCGTCCTTCAACTTGCTTGTTGGAAACACAAATTATCATTTCAGTTGCAAACTGCTCTCCATACATATATATGGGGAGATACTCGCTCCAACTCGGTTTTACAGTGAAAATTGCAGGAAATTCAAACCAGCACTAGGAAACACACTGAAAAACCAGAAAAAAGTTTTCTCCTGCAAACCATTCTCTTGGTTCTATATGAACGAACATCTCTCCACATGCTCATTTATTTGAGATAAATGTGTGTGAAAGCCGACCTTCTCTTAGCTTGTTGGGAACACAAAGATTCTTTTCACTTGCAAACTGCACTCCATAAATTTATATGGGGAGGTACTCGCTCCAACACGTTTTTACAGTGAAAACTGCAGGAACTTCAAACCGGCACTAGGAAACACAATAAGGAACCAGAGTAATAGTTTCTCCTGCAACCCATTCCCTTTGTGCTATATGAACGAACGTCTCTCCACATGATCAGTTCTGAGAGATAAATGTGTGTGAAATCCGCCCTTCACCTAGCTTGTTGGGAACACAACGTTTCTTTTCAGTTGCAAACTGGACTCCAAACATATAAATGGGAATGTAATAGCTCCAACACGATTTTACAGTGAAAAATGCATGGACATCAAACAGGCACTAGGAAACACAATGAGAAACCACAGTAAAAGTTTCTCCAGCAACCCGTTCCATTTCTGCTTCATGAACGAATGTCTCTCCATATTCTGAGTTCTGAGATAAGTGTGTGTGAAAGCCGACCTTCACCTTGCTTGTAGGGAACACAAAGTTTCTTTTCAGTTGCAAACTGCACTCCACCGATATATATGTGTAGGTACACGCTCGAACTCAATGTAACAGTGAAAACTGCAGGAAGTTCAAACCGTCACTAGGAAACACACTTAGAATCCAGAGAAAAATTTTCACCTGCAACCCGTTCCCTTTGTGCTAGATGAACTAACGTCAGTTCACATGCTCAGTTCTGAGGAATAATTGTGTGTGAAAGCCGTCCTTCACCTTGCTTTTTGGAAACACAAATTATCATTTTAGTTGCAAATTGCTTTCCATACATATATATGGGGAGATACTCGCTCCAATTCTGTTTTACAGTGAATATGGCAGGAACTTCAAACCAGCACTAGGAAACACACTGAAAAACAAGAAAAAATTTTCTCGTGCAAACCGTTCTATTTCTGCTATATGAACAAACGTCTCTCCACATGCTCTGTTCTGAGAGATAAATGTGTATGAAAGCCGCCTTCTCATAGCTTGTTGGGAACACAAAGTTTCTTTTCAGTTGAAAACAGCACTCCATACATACATATGGGTAAGTACTCGCTCCAACTCGTTTTTACAGTGTAAACTGCAGGAACTTCAAACAGGCACTAGGAAACACACTGAGAAAAAACTGTAAAAGTTTCTCCTGAAACCCCTTCCATTTGTGTTTGATGAACGAACCTCTCCCCACATGCTCAGTTCTGAGAGATAAGTGTGTGTGATAGTCGCCCTTCACCTAGCATGTTGGGAACACAAAGTTTCTTTTCATTTGATAACAGCACTCCATACATATATATGGGGAGGTTCTCGCTCCAACTAGTTTTTACAGTGAAAACTGCAGGAACATCAAACAGGCACTAGGAAACACACTAAGAAAAAACTGAAAAAGTTTCTCCTGCAACCCGTTCCCTTTGTGCTTGAGAACGAACGTCTCCCCACATACTCAGTTCTGAGAGGAAATTCTGTGTGAATGCCGGACTTCAACAAGCATTTTGGGAACACAAAGTTTCTCTTCACTTGCAAATTATACTCCATACATATATATGGGGAGGTACACGCTCCCACACAATTTTACAGTGAAAACTGCAGGAAATTCAAACCGACAGTAGGAAACAAACTGAGAAATCAGAGTAAAAGTTTCTCTTGCAAACCTTTAACTTTGTGCTATATGAACGAACGTCTCTCCACATGCTCAGTTCTGAGGTATAATTGTGTGTGAAAGCCGTCCTTCAACTTGCTTGTTGGGAACACAAATTTTCTTTTCAGTTGCAAACCGCTCTCCATACATATATATGGGTAGATACTCGCTCCAACTTGATTTTACAGTGAAATTGCAGGAAATTCAAACAAGCACTAGGAAACAAACTGAAAAACCAGAAAAAATTTTCTCCTGCAAACCGTTCCCTTTGTACTAGATGAACGAACGTCTCTTCACATGCTTAGTTCTGAGGAATAATTGTGTGTGAAAGCCGTACTTCACCTTGCTTTTTGGAAACACAAATTATCATTTTATGTGCAAATTGCTCTCCATACATATATATGGGGAGATACTCTCTCCAATTCTGTTTTACAGTGAATATGGAAGGAACTTCAAACCAGCACTAGGAAACACACTGAAAAACCAGAAAAAAGTTTTCTCCTGCAAACCGTTCTCTTGGTTCTATATGAACGAACATCTCTCCACATGCTCATTTATTTGAGATAAATGTGTGTGAAAGCCGACCTTCTCTTAGCTTGTAGGGAACACAAAGATTCTTTTCAATTGCAAGCTGCACTCCATAAATTTATATGGGGAGGTACTCGCTCCAACACGTTTTTACAGTGAAAACTGCAGGAACTTCAAACCGGCACTAGGAAACACAATAAGGAACCAGAGTAATAGTTTCTCCTGCAACCCATTCCCTTTGTGCTATATGAACGAACGTCTCTCCACATGATCAGTTCTGAGAAATAAATGTGTGTGAAAGCCGCCCTTCACCTAGCTTGTTGGGAACACAACGTTTCTTTTCAGTTGCAAACTGGACTCCAAACATATAAATGGGAAGGTAATAGCTCCAACACGATTTTACATTGAAAAATGCATGGACATCAAACAGGCACTAGGAAACACAATGAGAAACCACAGTAAAAGTTTCTCCAGCAACCCGTTCCATTTCTGCTTCATGAACGAATGTCTCTCCATATTCTCAGTTCTGAGATAAGTGTGTGTGAAAGCCGACCTTCACCTTGCTTGTTGGGAACACAAAGTTTCTTTTCAGTTGCAAACTGCACTCCACCGATATATATGTGTAGGTACACGCTCGAACTCAATGTAACAGTGAAAACTGCAGGAAGTTCAAACCGACACTAGGAAACACACTTAGAATCCAGAGAAAAATTTTCACCTGCAACCCGTTCCCTTTGTGCTAGATGAACGAACGTCAGTTCACATGCTCAGTTCTGAGGAATAATTGTGTGTGAAAGCCGTCCTTCACCTTGCTTTTTGGAAACACAAATTATCATTTTATTTGCAAATTGCTTTCCATACATATATATGGGGAGATACTCGCTCCAATTCTGTTTTACAGTGAATATGGCAGGAACTTCAAACCAGCACTAGGAAACACACTGAAAAACAAGAAAAAATTTTCTCGTGCAAACCGTTCTATTTCTGCTATATGAACAAACGTCTCTCCACATGCTCTGTTCTGAGAGATAAATGTGTATGAAAGCCGCCTTCTCATAGCTTGTTGGGAACACAAAGTTTCTTTTCAGTTGAAAACAGCACTCCATACATACATATGGGTAAGTACTCGCTCCAACTCGTTTTTACAGTGAAAACTGCAGGAACTTCAAACAGGCACTAGGAAACACACTGAGAAAAAACTGTAAAAGTTTCTCCTGAAACCCCTTCCATTTGTGTTTGATGAACGAACCTCTCCCCACATGCTCAGTTCTGAGAGATAAGTGTGTGTGATAGTCGCCCTTCACCTAGCATGTTGGGAACACAAAGTTTCTTTTCATTTGATAACAGCACTCCATACATATATATGGGGAGGTTCTCGCTCCAACTAGTTTTTACAGTGAAAACTGCAGGAACATCAAACAGGCACTAGGAAACACACTAAGAAAAAACTGAAAAAGTTTCTCCTGCAACCCGTTCCCTTTGTGCTTGAGAACGAACGTCTCCCCACATACTCAGTTCTGAGAGGAAATTCTGTGTGAATGCCGGACTTCAACAAGCATTTTGGGAACACAAAGTTTCTCTTCACTTGCAAATTATACTCCATACATATATATGGGGAGGTACACGCTCCCACACAATTTTACAGTGAAAACTGCAGGAAATTCAAACCGACAGTAGGAAACAAACTGAGAAATCAGAGTAAAAGTTTCTCTTGCAAACCTTTAACTTTGTGCTATATGAACGAACGTCTCTCCACATGCTCAGTTCTGAGGTATAATTGTGTGTGAAAGCCGTCCTTCAACTTGCTTGTTGGGAACACAAATTTTCTTTTCAGTTGCAAACCGCTCTCCATACATATATATGGGTAGATACTCGCTCCAACTTGATTTTACAGTGAAATTGCAGGAAATTCAAACAAGCACTAGGAAACAAACTGAAAAACCAGAAAAAATTTTCTCCTGCAAACCGTTCCCTTTGTGCTATATGAACGAACGTCTCTAAACATGCTCAATTCTGAGAGATAAGTGTGTGTGAAAGCCGCCCTTCAACTAGCTTGTTGGGAAAATAACGTTTCTTTTCAGTTGCAAACTGGACTCCATACATATAAATGGGAATGTACTAGCTCCAACACTATATTACAGTGAAAACTGCATGGATATCAAACAGGCACTAGGAATACAATGAGAAACCAGAGTAAAAGTTTCTCCTGCAACACGTTCCATTTGTGCTAGATGAACGAATGTCTCTCCACATTCTCATTTCTGTGAGATAAGTGGGTGTGAAAGCCGTCCTTCACTTAGCTTGTTGGGGACACAAAGATTCTTTTCAGGAGCAAACTTCACCCCATACATATATATAGGGAGGTACATGCTAAAACTCGGTTTTACAGTGAAAAATGCAGGAAATTCAAACCGGCACTAGGAAACACATTGAGAAACCAGAGGAAAAGTATCTAATGCAACCCGATCCATTTGTACTAGATGAACGAACGTCTCTTCACTATCTCAGTTCTGAGGGATAATTGTGTGTGAAAGCCATCCTTCACCTTGCTTGTTGGGAACACAAATTTTCTTTTCAGTTGCAAACTGCACTCCTTCCATATATATGGGGAGATACTCGCTCCAAATTGGTTTTACAGTGAAAATTGCAGGAACTTCAAACCAGCACTAGGAAACACACTGAAAAACCAGAAAAAAATTTTCTCCTGCAAAACGTTCCCTTTGTGCTACATGAAATAACGACTCTCCACATGCTCAGTTATTTGAGATAAGTGTGTGTGAAAGCCGCCCTTCACCTAGCTTGATGGGAACACAACGTTTCTTTTCTGTTACAAACTTCACTGCATACATATATAAGGTTAGGTACTCGCTCTAACACCGTTTTACAGTGAAAACAGCAGGAAATTGAAACTGTCACTAGGAAACACACTGAGAAACGACAGTAAAAGTTTCTCCTGCAAACCGTTCCTTTTTACTAGATGAACGAAAGTCTCTCCGTATGGTAAGATCTGAGAGATATGTGTGTGTGAATGCTGCCTTTCACCTATCTTGTTGGGAACACAACGTTTCTTTTCAGCTGCAAACTGCACTCCATAAATATATAAGGGGAGGTACTCGCTTAAGTACGGTTTTACAGTGAAAACTGCAGGAGTTTCATACCAGTAGTAGGAAAAACACTGAGAAACCATATTAAAAGTTTCCCCTGCAAACCGTTCCCTTTGTACTAGATGAACGAACGTTTCTCCACATGCTCATTTCTGAGAGATAATTGTGTGTGAAAGCCATTTTTCACCTAGCTTGTTGGGAACCAAAAGTTTCTTTTTAGTTGTAAACTGCACTCCATACATGTATATGGGGATGTATTAGCTCCAACTCGGTTTTACAGTGAAAACTGCAGGAATTTCAAACTGGCAATAGGAAATACACTGAGAAACCAGAGTAAAAGTTTCTACTGCCACCCTTTCCCTCTGTTGTAGTTGAATTAACATCTCTCCACATGATCAGTATTGAGAGAATATATGTGTGAAAACAGCCCTTCACCTATCTTGTTGGGAAAAGAAAGATTTTTTTTAAGTTGCAAACTGCACTCCACCCATATATATGTGTAGGTTCACGCTCCAAAACGATTTAACAGTGAAAACTGCAGGAAATTCAAACCGACACTAGGAAACCCACTAAGAAACCAGAGAAAAAGTTTCACCTGCAACCCGTTCCCTTTGTGCTAGATGAATGAACGCTTCTCCACATGCTCAGTTCTGAGAGATATGTGTGTGGGAAATCCAAATTCACATAGCTTGTTGGGATCACAAAGTTTCTTTTCAGTTGCAAAGTACACTTCATATATATATATGGGGACGTACTCGCTCCCAATCTGTTTTACAGTGAGAACTGCAGGATTTCAAACAGGCACTAAGAAACACACTGAGAAACCAGAGTAAAAGATCCTCCTGCAACCAGTTCCATTTGTGCTACATGAAGGAACGTCTCTCCACATGCTCAGTTCTGAGAGATAATTGTGTATGAAAGCCGTCCTTCACCTAGCTTCTTGGGAAAAAAAATTTCTTTTAGTTGCCAACAGTACTCCATACATATATATGTGGATGTATCCTCTCAACTTGGTTTTACAGTGAAAAATGCAGGAACTTCACACCGGCATTAGGAAACACACTGAGAAACCAGAGTAAAAGTTTCTACTGCAACCCGTTCTCTTTGTGATAGATGAAGGAACGTCTCTCCACATGCTCAGTTCTGAGAGATTAGTGTGTGTGTAAGCCGTCCTTCAACTCTCTTCTTGGGAACACAAAGTTTCTATCAATTTGCATCTGCACTTCATACATATATATGGGTAGGTACTCGCTCCAACACGGTTTTACAGTGAAAACTGCAGGAACTTCAAACCGGCACTAGGAAGCACACTGAGAAACCAGAGTAAAAGTTTCTCCGGCAACCCGTTCACTATGTGCCAGATGAACAAAAGTCTCTCCACATGCTCAGATCTGAGAGATGAGTGTGTATTAAAGCCATCCTTAACCTAGATTGTTGGAAACACAAAGTTTCTTTTCAGTTGCCAAATGCACTCCATACATATATATGGGGAGGTACTTGGTCCAGCTCGGCTTAATAGTGAAAACTGCAGGAACTTCCAACCGGCACAAGGAAACACACTGAAAACCAGAGAAATAGATTCTCCTGAAACCCTTTCCTTTTGTGTTAGTTGAACGAACGTCTCTCCACATGCTCAATTCTTTGAAATAAATGTATTTGAAAGCCGTCCTTCACATAGCTTGTTTGGAACTCAAAGTTTCTTTTCATTTTCAAACTACATTCCATACATATATGTGGGGAGGTAATCGCTCCAACTCAGTTTTACTGTAAAAACTACAGGAAATTCAAACCGGCACTAAGAAAAACACTGAGAAACCAGAGTAAAAATTTTCCCTGCAACCATTTCCCTTTGTGCTTGATGAACGAACGTCTCTCAACATGCTCAGTTTTGAGAGATAGTTGTGTGTGAAAGCCATCCTTTACCTGCTTGTTGGGAAAACAAAGTTTCTTTTAGTTGCAAACTCTACTCCAAACATATATATGGGGGGTATTTGCTCAAATTTTTTTACAGTGAAAACTGCAGGAACATAAAACTGGCACTACTTATCACACTGAGAAAGCAGATTAAAAGTTTCTCCTGCAAACCTTTCCATTTGAGCTAGATGAAAGAACGTCTCTCCACATGCTCATATCTGAGAGATAAGTGTGTGTGAAAGCCGTCCTTCACCTAGCTTGTTGGGAGCACAAAGATTCTTTTCAGTTGCAAATGCACTCCATTCGTATATATGGGGAGGTACTCGCTCCAACTCGGTTTTACAGTGAAAAATGCAGGAACTTCAAACCGTCAATAGGAAAGACACTGAGAAACCAGAGTAAAATTTTCCCCTGCAACACCTTCCCTTTGTGCTAGATGAACGAACGTCTCTCCACATGCTCAGTTCTCAGAGATAACTGTGTGTGAAAGCCGACCTTCACCTAGCGTGTTGGGAAAAGAAAGTTTCTTTTAGTTGCAAAGTGTACTCCATCCATATATATGGGGTGGTATTCGCTCAACTCGGTTTTTCACTGAAAACAGCAGGAATTTCAAACCGGCAATAGGAAACAAACTGAGAATCCAGAGTAAAATTTCTCCTGCATCCTGATCAATTTGTGCTAGATGAACAAACGTCTCTCCACATGCTCAGTTCTGAGAGATTAGTGTGTGTGAAAGCCGTCCTTTACTTAGCTTGTTGGGAACAAATATTTTCTTTTCAGTTGCAAATTTCACTCCATACATATATATGTGGAGGTACTCGTTCCAAATCGATTTTACAGTGAAATTAGAAGGAACTTCATAACGGCACAAAGAAACACAATGAGAAACCAGAGTAAAAGTTTCTCCTGCAACACGTTCCCTATTTGCTAGATGAATGAACTTCTCTCCAATGCTCAGTTCTGAGAGATAAGTGTGTGTGAAAGCCGCCTTCACCTATCTTGTTGGTAACACACAGATTCTTTCCAGTTGCAAACTGCATTCCATAAATATATATGGGGTGGTACTAACTCCAAAACGTTTTCACAGTGGAAACTGCAGGACCTTCAAATCGGCACTAGGAAAATCTCTGAGAAACCAGAGCAAAATTTTCTCCTGCAACCCATTCCCTTTTTGCTAAATGAACGAACGTCTCCCCACATGCTTAGCTCTGAGAGAAAAGTGTGTGTGAAAGCCGTCCTTCACCTAGCTTGTTGGGAACAAAATGTTTCTTTACAGGTGCAAACTTTAATCCATACATATATAGGGGGATGTAATCTCTAAACTCGATTTTACAGTGAAAACTGCAGGAACTTAAAACCGGCACTAGGAAACACACTGAGAAACCAGAGAAAAATTTTCCCATGCATCCCGTTCCCTTTGTGCTAGATGAACGTTCGTCTCACCACATGCTCAGTTCTGAGAGATAAGTGTGTGTGAAAGCCGTCCTTCAATTACTTCCTAGGAACAAAAAGTTTATTTTCAGTTGCAAACAAAATTCCATACATACATATGGGGAAGTACTTGCTCCAAAACGATTTTACAGTGAAAAATGCAGGAACTTCAAACCGGTACTAGGAAACACACTGAGAATCCAGAGCAAAAGTTTCTCCTGCAACCCGTTCCATTTGTGCTAGATGAACTAACGTCTCTCCACATGTTCATTTCTGAGAGATAAATTTGTGTGAAATCCGTCCTTCACCTTGCTTGCTGAGAACACAAAGTTTATTTTAAGTAGCAAATATCATTCCATACATATATATGGGGAGGTATTCGCTCAACTCGGTTTTTCAGTGAAAGCTGCAGGAACTTCAAACCGGCACTTGGAAACAGAGTGTGAAACCAGAGTAAAATTTCTCCTGAATTCCGTTCATTTTGTGCTAGATGAATGAACGCTTCTCCACATTCTCTGTTCTGAGAGATAAGTGTGTGTGAATGCAGTCCTTCACCAATCTAGCTGGGAACACAAACTTCCTTTTCAGTTGTAAAAAATACTTCATAAGTATATATGGGGAGGTATTGCTTCAACTCGGTTTTACAGTGAAAACTGCAGAAACTTCAAACCGGCACTAGGAAACTCACTGATAAAACAGAGCAAAAGTTTTTCCTGCAACAAGTTCCCTTTGTGCTACATGAACGAACGTGTCTCCACATGCTCAGTTCTGAGAGATAAGTGTGTCTGAAAGCCGTACTTCAACTTGCTTGTTGGGAAAACAAAGTATCTTTTCAGGTGCAAACTGTACTCCAAAATTATATAAGGTGTGGTACCAGCTCCAAGTCGGTTTTACAGTGAAAATTCCAAGAACTTCATACCGGCACTAGGAAACACACTGAAAAACCAGAGTAAAAGTTACTCCTGCGAACAGTTTCCTATGATCTAGATGATCGATCGTCTCTCGACATACTCAGTTCTTTGAGATATGTGTGTGTGAAGGCCGTCCTTCACCTAACTTGTTGGGATCACAAAGTTTCTTTTAATTTGCAAACTGTACTCCATACATATATATGGGGAGCTACTCGCTCCAACTCGGTTTACATTGAAAACTGCAGGAACTTCAAACGGGCTCTAGGAAACACAATGAGAAACTAGAGTAATAGTTTCTCCTGCAATCCGTTCCCTTTGTGCTAGATGAACGAATATCTCTCCACATGCTTAGTTCTGAGATATAAGTGTGTGTGAAAGCCGCCTTTCACCCAGCTTGTTGGGAACACAAATTTTCTTTTCAGGTGCAAACTGCACTAAATACATCCATATGGGGAGGTACTCACTCCAACACTATTTTACAGTGAAAATTGCCGGAAATTCAAAACCGCACAAGGAAAAAATCTGAGAAACCAGAGAAGAAATTTCTCCTGCAAACTGTTCCCTTTGTTCTAGATGAAAGAAAGTCCCTCCACATGCTCTGTTCTGAGAAAAAGTTGTGTGTGAAAGCCGTCCTTCACATAAATTGTTTGGAACACAAAGTTTCTATTTAGTTGCAAACTGTAATCCATAAATATATATGGGGTGGTACACGCTCCAACTCGGGTTTACACTGAAAACTGCAGGAACTTCAAAGTGGGTCTAGCAAACACACTGAGAATCCAGAATAATAGTTTCTCCTGCAACCCGTTCCTTTTGATCTAGATGACTTAACGTCTCTCCACATGCTCAGTTCTGAAATATAAATGTGTGTGAAAGCCTTACTTCACCTAGCTTGTTGGGAACACAAAGTTTTTTTCAGGTGCAAGGTGCACTCCATTCATACATATGGGGAGGTACTCGCACCAACTCGGTTTTACTGTGAAAACTGCAGAAAATTCAAATCGGCACTAGGAAAAACACTGAGGAACCAGAGTAAAAGTTTCTCCTTCAACCCGTTCGCTTTGTGCAAGATGAACGATCGTCTCACCACATGATCAATTCTGAGAGATATGTGTGAGTGAAAGCCGTCCTTCAAATACATGCAGGGAACGTAAAGATTCTTTTCAGTTGCAAACTGTACTCCATACATATATGTGTGGATGTACACGCTCAAACTCGGTTTTACGGTGAAAACTGCAGGAACTTCCAACCGTCATTGGGAAACACACTGAGAATCCAGAGGAGAAATTTCTCCTGCAAACCGTTCCCATTGTGCTAGATGAATGAACGTCTCTCCACATGCTCAGTTCTAAGGGATAAGTGTGTGTGAAAGCCGTCCTTCATCTACCGTGTTGGGAACACAAAGTTTCTTTTCAGTTGCCAACTGCACTCCATACATATATATGTGTAAGTACTAGCTCCAAGTCTGTTTTACAGTGAAAACTGCAGGAACTTCAAACCAGCACTAGGAAACAAACTGAGAAACCAGAGTAAAATTTTCTCCTGCAACACGTTCCCTTTGTGCCAAATGAATGAACGTCTCTCCACATGCTCATTTCTGGGAGATAAGTTTGTGTGAAAGCCGACATTCACCTAGCATTTTGGGAACACAAAGTTTCTTATAGTTGCAAACTGTACTCCATATATATATATGGGGAGGTATTCGCTGAACTCGGTTTTTCAGTGAAAGCTGCAGGAACTTCAAACCGGCACTTGGAAACAGACTGTGAAACCAGAGTAAAATTTCTCCTGAAATCCGTTCATTTTGTGCTAGATGAATGAACGTCTCTCCAAATGCTCAGATCTGAGAGATAAGTGTGTGTTAAAGCCGTCTTTAATCTAGATTGTTGGAAACACAAAGTTTCTTTTCAGTTGCCAACTGCAATCCATACATATATAAGGGGAGGGACTCGCTCCAACTCGGCTTTACAGTGAAAGCTGCAGGAACTTCAAACCGGCACTTGGAAACAGACTGTGAAACCAGAGTAAATTTTCTCCTGAAATCCGTTCATTTTTTGCTAGATGAACGAACGCTTCTCCACATTCTCTGTTCTGAGAGATAAGTGTGTGTGAAAGCCGTCTTTCACCTAGCTTGTTGGGAACCAAAAGTTTCTTTTTAGTTGCAAACTGAACTCCATACATGTATATGTTGAGGTATTAGCTCCAACACAATTTTACTGTGAAAACTGCAGGAATTTCAAACCGGCACTAGGAAACACACTGAGAAACCAGAGTAAAAGATTCTCCTGAAACTCGTTCCATCTGTGCTAGATGAACGAACGTCTCTACACATGCTAAATTCTTGGAGATAAGTGTGTGTCAAAGCCGTCCTTCAACTAGCTTGTTGGTAACACAAATTTCCTTTTCAGTTGCAAACTCTACTCCATAAATATATAAGGGGTGGTACACGCTCCAACTAGGTTTTACAATGAAAACTGTAGGAACTTCAAACCGGCACTAGGAAACAACTGAGAAACCAGAGTAAATGTTACTCCTGCACACCGTTCCCTATGTGTTAGGTGATGAACGTCTCTCCACATGCTCAGTTCTGAGGTATAATTGTGTGTGAAATCCGTCCTTCACTTATCGTTTTGGGAACACAAATTTACTTTTCATTTGCAAACTGCACTCCACTGATATATATGGGTAGGTACACGATCCAACTCGATTTAACAGTGAAAACTGCAGGAAGTTCTAACCCAACTAGTGAACACACTTAGAAAACAGAGAAAAAGTTTCACCTGCAACCCGTTCCCTTTGTGCTAGATGAACGAACGTCTCTTCACATGCTCATTTCTGAGGAATAATTGTGTGTGAAAGCCGTCCTTCAACTTGCTTGTTGGAAACACAAATTATCATTTCAGTTGCAAACTGCTCTCCATACATATATATGGGGAGATACTCGCTCCAACTCGGTTTTACAGTGAAAATTGCAGGAAATTCAAACCAGCACTAGGAAACACACTGAAAAACCAGAAAAAAGTTTTCTCCTGCAAACCATTCTCTTGGTTCTATATGAACGAACATCTCTCCACATGCTCATTTATTTGAGATAAATGTGTGTGAAAGCCGACCTTCTCTTAGCTTGTTGGGAACACAAAGATTCTTTTCACTTGCAAACTGCACTCCATAAATTTATATGGGGAGGTACTCGCTCCAACACGTTTTTACAGTGAAAACTGCAGGAACTTCAAACCGGCACTAGGAAACACAATAAGGAACCAGAGTAATAGTTTCTCCTGCAACCCATTCCCTTTGTGCTATATGAACGAACGTCTCTCCACATGATCAGTTCTGAGAAATAAATGTGTGTGAAAGCCGCCCTTCACCTAGCTTGTTGGGAACACAACGTTTCTTTTCAGTTGCAAACTGGACTCCAAACATATAAATGGGAAGGTAATAGCTCCAACACGATTTTACAGTGAAAAATGCATGGACATCAAACAGGCACTAGGAAACACAATGAGAAACCACAGTAAAAGTTTCTCCTGCAACCCGTTCCATTTCTGCTTCATGAACGAATGTCTCTCCATATTCTCAGTTCTGAGATAAGTGTGTGTGAAAGCCGACCTTCACCTTGCTTGTTGGGAACACAAATTTTTTTTCAGTTGCAAACTGCACTCCACCGATATATATGTGTAGGTACACGCTCAAACTCAATGTAACAGTGAAAACTGCAGGAAGTTCAAACCGACACTAGGAAACACACTCACATACCAGAGAAAATGTTTCACCTGCAAACCATTCCCTTTGTGCTAGATGAACGAACATCTCTTCACATGCTCAGTTCTGAGGGATAAGTATGTGTGTGAAAGCCGTCCTTCACAAAGCTTATTGGGAACACAAATTTTCTTTTTAGTTTCAAACTGCACTCCATACATATATATGGGGAGGTACTCGCTCCAACTCGGTTTTACAGTGAAAACTGCAGGATCTTCAAACAGGCACTAGGAAACACACTGAGAAAAAACTGTAAAAGTTTCTCCTGAAACCCATTCCCTTTGTGTTTGATGAACGAACGTCTCCCCACATGCTCAGTTCTGAGAGGAAAGTCTGTGTGAATGCCGAACTTCAACAAGCATTTTGGGAACACAAAGTTTGTCTTCACTTGCAAACTATACTCCATACATTTATATGGGGTGGAAATCGCTCCCACTCAATTTTACAGTGAAAACTGCAGGAAATTCAAACCGACACTAGGAAAAATACTGAGAAACCAGAGTAAAAGTTTCTCTTGCAAAAGCTTCCTTTGTGCTAGATGAACGAACGTCTCTCCACATGCTCAGTTCTGAGAAATAAGTGTGTGTGAACGTCGTCCTTCTCATAGCTTGTTGGGAACACAGTTACTTTTCAGTGGAAAACTGCACTCCATATATATACTTGGGGAGGTACTAGATCCAACACGGTTTTACAGTGAAAACTGCAGGAACTTCAAACCGGCACTAGGAAACACACTGAGAAACCAGAGTAAAAGATTCTCCTGAAACTCGTTCCATCTGTGCTAGATGAACGAACGTCTCTACACATGCTAAATTCTTGGAGATAAGTGTGTGTCAAAGCCGTCCTTCAACTAGCTTGTTGGTAACACAAATTTCCTTTTCAGTTGCAAACTCTACTCCATAAATATATAAGGGGTGGTACACGCTCCAACTAGGTTTTACAATGAAAACTGTAGGAACTTCAAACCGGCACTAGGAAACAACTGAGAAACCAGAGTAAATGTTACTCCTGCACACCGTTCCCTATGTGTTAGGTGATGAACGTCTCTCCACATGCTCCCTTCTGAGAGATAACTGTCTGTGAAATCCGTCCTTCACTTATCGTTTTGGGAACACAAATTTACTTTTCATTTGCAAACTGCACTCCACCGATATATATGGGTAGGTACACGCTCCAACTCGATTTAACAGTGAAAACTGCAGGAAGTTCTAACCCACACTAGTGAACACACTTAGAAAACAGAGAAAAAGTTTCACCTGCAACCCGTTCCCTTTGTGCTAGATGAACGAACGTCTCTTCACATGCTCATTTCTGAGGAATAATTGTGTGTGAAAGCCGTCCTTCAACTTGCTTGTTGGAAACACAAATTATCATTTCAGTTGCAAACTGCTCTCCATACATATATATGGGGAGATACTCGCTCCAACTCGGTTTTACAGTGAAAATTGCAGGAAATTCAAACCAGCACTAGGAAACACACTGAAAAACCAGAAAAAAGTTTTCTCCTGCAAACCATTCTCTTGGTTCTATATGAACGAACATCTCTCCACATGCTCATTTATTTGAGATAAATGTGTGTGAAAGCCGACCTTCTCTTAGCTTGTTGGGAACACAAAGATTCTTTTCACTTGCAAACTGCACTCCATAAATTTATATGGGGAGGTACTCGCTCCAACACGTTTTTACAGTGAAAACTGCAGGAACTTCAAACCGGCACTAGGAAACACAATAAGGAACCAGAGTAATAGTTTCTCCTGCAACCCATTCCCTTTGTGCTATATGAACGAACGTCTCTCCACATGATCAGTTCTGAGAGATAAATGTGTGTGAAATCCGCCCTTCACCTAGCTTGTTGGGAACACAACGTTTCTTTTCAGTTGCAAACTGGACTCCAAACATATAAATGGGAATGTAATAGCTCCAACACGATTTTACAGTGAAAAATGCATGGACATCAAACAGGCACTAGGAAACACAATGAGAAACCACAGTAAAAGTTTCTCCAGCAACCCGTTCCATTTCTGCTTCATGAACGAATGTCTCTCCATATTGTGAGTTCTGAGATAAGTGTGTGTGAAAGCCGACCTTCACCTTGCTTGTAGGGAACACAAAGTTTCTTTTCAGTTGCAAACTGCACTCCACCGATATATATGTGTAGGTACACGCTCGAACTCAATGTAACAGTGAAAACTGCAGGAAGTTCAAACCGTCACTAGGAAACACACTTAGAATCCAGAGAAAAATTTTCACCTGCAACCCGTTCCCTTTTTGCTAGATGAACGAACGTCAGTTCACATGCTCAGTTCTGAGGAATAATTGTGTGTGAAAGCCGTCCTTCACCTTGCTTTTTGGAAACACAAATTATCATTTTAGTTGCAAATTGCTTTCCATACATATATATGGGGAGATACTCGCTCCAATTCTGTTTTACAGTGAATATGGCAGGAACTTCAAACCAGCACTAGGAAACACACTGAAAAACAAGAAAAAATTTTCTCGTGCAAACCGTTCTATTTCTGCTATATGAACAAACGTCTCTCCACATGCTCTGTTCTGAGAGATAAATGTGTATGAAAGCCGCCTTCTCATAGCTTGTTGGGAACACAAAGTTTCTTTTCAGTTGAAAACAGCACTCCATACATACATATGGGTAAGTACTCGCTCCAACTCGTTTTTACAGTGTAAACTGCAGGAACTTCAAACAGGCACTAGGAAACACACTGAGAAAAAACTGTAAAAGTTTCTCCTGAAACCCCTTCCATTTGTGTTTGATGAACGAACCTCTCCCCACATGCTCAGTTCTGAGAGATAAGTGTGTGTGATAGTCGCCCTTCACCTAGCATGTTGGGAACACAAAGTTTCTTTTCATTTGATAACAGCACTCCATACATATATATGGGGAGGTTCTCGCTCCAACTAGTTTTTACAGTGAAAACTGCAGGAACATCAAACAGGCACTAGGAAACACACTAAGAAAAAACTGAAAAAGTTTCTCCTGCAACCCGTTCCCTTTGTGCTTGAGAACGAACGTCTCCCCACATACTCAGTTCTGAGAGGAAATTCTGTGTGAATGCCGGACTTCAACAAGCATTTTGGGAACACAAAGTTTCTCTTCACTTGCAAATTATACTCCATACATATATATGGGGAGGTACACGCTCCCACACAATTTTACAGTGAAAACTGCAGGAAATTCAAACCGACAGTAGGAAACAAACTGAGAAATCAGAGTAAAAGTTTCTCTTGCAAACCTTTAACTTTGTGCTATATGAACGAACGTCTCTCCACATGCTCAGTTCTGAGGTATAATTGTGTGTGAAAGCCGTCCTTCAACTTGCTTGTTGGGAACACAAATTTTCTTTTCAGTTGCAAACCGCTCTCCATACATATATATGGGTAGATACTCGCTCCAACTTGATTTTACAGTGAAATTGCAGGAAATTCAAACAAGCACTAGGAAACAAACTGAAAAACCAGAAAAAATTTTCTCCTGCAAACCGTTCCCTTTGTACTAGATGAACGAACGTCTCTTCACATGCTTAGTTCTGAGGAATAATTGTGTGTGAAAGCCGTACTTCACCTTGCTTTTTGGAAACACAAATTATCATTTTATGTGCAAATTGCTCTCCATACATATATATGGGGAGATACTCTCTCCAATTCTGTTTTACAGTGAATATGGAAGGAACTTCAAACCAGCACTAGGAAACACACTGAAAAACCAGAAAAAAGTTTTCTCCTGCAAACCGTTCTCTTGGTTCTATATGAACGAACATCTCTCCACATGCTCATTTATTTGAGATAAATGTGTGTGAAAGCCGACCTTCTCTTAGCTTGTAGGGAACACAAAGATTCTTTTCAATTGCAAGCTGCACTCCATAAATTTATATGGGGAGGTACTCGCTCCAACACGTTTTTACAGTGAAAACTGCAGGAACTTCAAACCGGCACTAGGAAACACAATAAGGAACCAGAGTAATAGTTTCTCCTGCAACCCATTCCCTTTGTGCTATATGAACGAACGTCTCTCCACATGATCAGTTCTGAGAAATAAATGTGTGTGAAAGCCGCCCTTCACCTAGCTTGTTGGGAACACAACGTTTCTTTTCAGTTGCAAACTGGACTCCAAACATATAAATGGGAAGGTAATAGCTCCAACACGATTTTACATTGAAAAATGCATGGACATCAAACAGGCACTAGGAAACACAATGAGAAACCACAGTAAAAGTTTCTCCAGCAACCCGTTCCATTTCTGCTTCATGAACGAATGTCTCTCCATATTCTCAGTTCTGAGATAAGTGTGTGTGAAAGCCGACCTTCACCTTGCTTGTTGGGAACACAAAGTTTCTTTTCAGTTGCAAACTGCACTCCACCGATATATATGTGTAGGTACACGCTCGAACTCAATGTAACAGTGAAAACTGCAGGAAGTTCAAACCGACACTAGGAAACACACTTAGAATCCAGAGAAAAATTTTCACCTGCAACCCGTTCCCTTTGTGCTAGATGAACGAACGTCAGTTCACATGCTCAGTTCTGAGGAATAATTGTGTGTGAAAGCCGTCCTTCACCTTGCTTTTTGGAAACACAAATTATCATTTTATTTGCAAATTGCTTTCCATACATATATATGGGGAGATACTCGCTCCAATTCTGTTTTACAGTGAATATGGCAGGAACTTCAAACCAGCACTAGGAAACACACTGAAAAACAAGAAAAAATTTTCTCGTGCAAACCGTTCTATTTCTGCTATATGAACAAACGTCTCTCCACATGCTCTGTTCTGAGAGATAAATGTGTATGAAAGCCGCCTTCTCATAGCTTGTTGGGAACACAAAGTTTCTTTTCAGTTGAAAACAGCACTCCATACATACATATGGGTAAGTACTCGCTCCAACTCGTTTTTACAGTGAAAACTGCAGGAACTTCAAACAGGCACTAGGAAACACACTGAGAAAAAACTGTAAAAGTTTCTCCTGAAACCCCTTCCATTTGTGTTTGATGAACGAACCTCTCCCCACATGCTCAGTTCTGAGAGATAAGTGTGTGTGATAGTCGCCCTTCACCTAGCATGTTGGGAACACAAAGTTTCTTTTCATTTGATAACAGCACTCCATACATATATATGGGGAGGTTCTCGCTCCAACTAGTTTTTACAGTGAAAACTGCAGGAACATCAAACAGGCACTAGGAAACACACTAAGAAAAAACTGAAAAAGTTTCTCCTGCAACCCGTTCCCTTTGTGCTTGAGAACGAACGTCTCCCCACATACTCAGTTCTGAGAGGAAATTCTGTGTGAATGCCGGACTTCAACAAGCATTTTGGGAACACAAAGTTTCTCTTCACTTGCAAATTATACTCCATACATATATATGGGGAGGTACACGCTCCCACACAATTTTACAGTGAAAACTGCAGGAAATTCAAACCGACAGTAGGAAACAAACTGAGAAATCAGAGTAAAAGTTTCTCTTGCAAACCTTTAACTTTGTGCTATATGAACGAACGTCTCTCCACATGCTCAGTTCTGAGGTATAATTGTGTGTGAAAGCCGTCCTTCAACTTGCTTGTTGGGAACACAAATTTTCTTTTCAGTTGCAAACCGCTCTCCATACATATATATGGGTAGATACTCGCTCCAACTTGATTTTACAGTGAAATTGCAGGAAATTCAAACAAGCACTAGGAAACAAACTGAAAAACCAGAAAAAATTTTCTCCTGCAAACCGTTCCCTTTGTGCTATATGAACGAACGTCTCTAAACATGCTCAATTCTGAGAGATAAGTGTGTGTGAAAGCCGCCCTTCAACTAGCTTGTTGGGAAAATAACGTTTCTTTTCAGTTGCAAACTGGACTCCATACATATAAATGGGAATGTACTAGCTCCAACACTATATTACAGTGAAAACTGCATGGATATCAAACAGGCACTAGGAATACAATGAGAAACCAGAGTAAAAGTTTCTCCTGCAACACGTTCCATTTGTGCTAGATGAACGAATGTCTCTCCACATTCTCATTTCTGTGAGATAAGTGGGTGTGAAAGCCGTCCTTCACTTAGCTTGTTGGGGACACAAAGATTCTTTTCAGGAGCAAACTTCACCCCATACATATATATAGGGAGGTACATGCTAAAACTCGGTTTTACAGTGAAAAATGCAGGAAATTCAAACCGGCACTAGGAAACACATTGAGAAACCAGAGGAAAAGTATCTAATGCAACCCGATCCATTTGTACTAGATGAACGAACGTCTCTTCACTATCTCAGTTCTGAGGGATAATTGTGTGTGAAAGCCATCCTTCACCTTGCTTGTTGGGAACACAAATTTTCTTTTCAGTTGCAAACTGCACTCCTTCCATATATATGGGGAGATACTCGCTCCAAATTGGTTTTACAGTGAAAATTGCAGGAACTTCAAACCAGCACTAGGAAACACACTGAAAAACCAGAAAAAAATTTTCTCCTGCAAAACGTTCCCTTTGTGCTACATGAAATAACGACTCTCCACATGCTCAGTTATTTGAGATAAGTGTGTGTGAAAGCCGCCCTTCACCTAGCTTGATGGGAACACAACGTTTCTTTTCTGTTACAAACTTCACTGCATACATATATAAGGTTAGGTACTCGCTCTAACACCGTTTTACAGTGAAAACAGCAGGAAATTGAAACTGTCACTAGGAAACACACTGAGAAACGACAGTAAAAGTTTCTCCTGCAAACCGTTCCTTTTTACTAGATGAACGAAAGTCTCTCCGTATGGTAAGATCTGAGAGATATGTGTGTGTGAATGCTGCCTTTCACCTATCTTGTTGGGAACACAACGTTTCTTTTCAGCTGCAAACTGCACTCCATAAATATATAAGGGGAGGTACTCGCTTAAGTACGGTTTTACAGTGAAAACTGCAGGAGTTTCATACCAGTAGTAGGAAAAACACTGAGAAACCATATTAAAAGTTTCCCCTGCAAACCGTTCCCTTTGTACTAGATGAACGAACGTTTCTCCACATGCTCATTTCTGAGAGATAATTGTGTGTGAAAGCCATTTTTCACCTAGCTTGTTGGGAACCAAAAGTTTCTTTTTAGTTGTAAACTGCACTCCATACATGTATATGGGGATGTATTAGCTCCAACTCGGTTTTACAGTGAAAACTGCAGGAATTTCAAACTGGCAATAGGAAATACACTGAGAAACCAGAGTAAAAGTTTCTACTGCCACCCTTTCCCTCTGTTGTAGTTGAATTAACATCTCTCCACATGATCAGTATTGAGAGAATATATGTGTGAAAACAGCCCTTCACCTATCTTGTTGGGAAAAGAAAGATTTTTTTTAAGTTGCAAACTGCACTCCACCCATATATATGTGTAGGTTCACGCTCCAAAACGATTTAACAGTGAAAACTGCAGGAAATTCAAACCGACACTAGGAAACCCACTAAGAAACCAGAGAAAAAGTTTCACCTGCAACCCGTTCCCTTTGTGCTAGATGAATGAACGCTTCTCCACATGCTCAGTTCTGAGAGATATGTGTGTGGGAAATCCAAATTCACATAGCTTGTTGGGATCACAAAGTTTCTTTTCAGTTGCAAAGTACACTTCATATATATATATGGGGACGTACTCGCTCCCAATCTGTTTTACAGTGAGAACTGCAGGATTTCAAACAGGCACTAAGAAACACACTGAGAAACCAGAGTAAAAGATCCTCCTGCAACCAGTTCCATTTGTGCTACATGAAGGAACGTCTCTCCACATGCTCAGTTCTGAGAGATAATTGTGTATGAAAGCCGTCCTTCACCTAGCTTCTTGGGAAAAAAAATTTCTTTTAGTTGCCAACAGTACTCCATACATATATATGTGGATGTATCCTCTCAACTTGGTTTTACAGTGAAAAATGCAGGAACTTCACACCGGCATTAGGAAACACACTGAGAAACCAGAGTAAAAGTTTCTACTGCAACCCGTTCTCTTTGTGATAGATGAAGGAACGTCTCTCCACATGCTCAGTTCTGAGAGATTAGTGTGTGTGTAAGCCGTCCTTCAACTCTCTTCTTGGGAACACAAAGTTTCTATCAATTTGCATCTGCACTTCATACATATATATGGGTAGGTACTCGCTCCAACACGGTTTTACAGTGAAAACTGCAGGAACTTCAAACCGGCACTAGGAAGCACACTGAGAAACCAGAGTAAAAGTTTCTCCGGCAACCCGTTCACTATGTGCCAGATGAACAAAAGTCTCTCCACATGCTCAGATCTGAGAGATGAGTGTGTATTAAAGCCATCCTTAACCTAGATTGTTGGAAACACAAAGTTTCTTTTCAGTTGCCAAATGCACTCCATACATATATATGGGGAGGTACTTGGTCCAGCTCGGCTTAATAGTGAAAACTGCAGGAACTTCCAACCGGCACAAGGAAACACACTGAAAACCAGAGAAATAGATTCTCCTGAAACCCTTTCCTTTTGTGTTAGTTGAACGAACGTCTCTCCACATGCTCAATTCTTTGAAATAAATGTATTTGAAAGCCGTCCTTCACATAGCTTGTTTGGAACTCAAAGTTTCTTTTCATTTTCAAACTACATTCCATACATATATGTGGGGAGGTAATCGCTCCAACTCAGTTTTACTGTAAAAACTACAGGAAATTCAAACCGGCACTAAGAAAAACACTGAGAAACCAGAGTAAAAATTTTCCCTGCAACCATTTCCCTTTGTGCTTGATGAACGAACGTCTCTCAACATGCTCAGATTTGAGAGATATTTGTGTGTGAAAGCCATCCTTTACCTGCTTGTTGGGAAAACAAAGTTTCTTTTAGTTGCAAACTCTACTCCATACATATATATGGGGGGTATTTGCTCAACTTTTTTTACAGTGAAAACTGCAGGAACATAAAACTGGCACTACTTATCACACTGAGAAAGCAGATTAAAAGTTTCTCCTGCAAACCTTTCCATTTGAGCTAGATGAAAGAACGTCTCTCCACATGCTCATATCTGAGAGATAAGTGTGTGTGAAAGCCGTCCTTCACCTAGCTTGTTGGGAGCACAAAGATTCTTTTCAGTTGCAAATGCACTCCATTCGTATATATGGGGAGGTACTCGCTCCAACTCGGTTTTACAGTGAAAAATGCAGGAACTTCAAACCGTCAATAGGAAAGACACTGAGAAACCAGAGTAAAATTTTCCCCTGCAACACCTTCCCTTTGTGCTAGATGAACGAACGTCTCTCCACATGCTCAGTTCTCAGAGATAACTGTGTGTGAAAGCCGACCTTCACCTAGCGTGTTGGGAAAAGAAAGTTTCTTTTAGTTGCAAAGTGTACTCCATCCATATATATGGGGTGGTATTCGCTCAACTCGGTTTTTCACTGAAAACAGCAGGAATTTCAAACCGGCAATAGGAAACAAACTGAGAATCCAGAGTAAAATTTCTCCTGCATCCTGATCAATTTGTGCTAGATGAACAAACGTCTCTCCACATGCTCAGTTCTGAGAGATTAGTGTGTGTGAAAGCCGTCCTTTACTTAGCTTGTTGGGAACAAATATTTTCTTTTCAGTTGCAAATTTCACTCCATACATATATATGTGGAGGTACTAGTTCCAAATCGATTTTACAGTGAAATTAGAAGGAACTTCATAACGGCACAAAGAAACACAATGAGAAACCAGAGTAAAAGTTTCTCCTGCAACACGTTCCCTATTTGCTAGATGAATGAACTTCTCTCCAATGCTCAGTTCTGAGAGATAAGTGTGTGTGAAAGCCGCCTTCACCTATCTTGTTGGTAACACACAGATTCTTTCCAGTTGCAAACTGCATTCCATAAATATATATGGGGTGGTACTAACTCCAAAACGTTTTCACAGTGGAAACTGCAGGACCTTCAAATCGGCACTAGGAAAATCTCTGAGAAACCAGAGCAAAATTTTCTCCTGCAACCCATTCCCTTTTTGCTAAATGAACGAACGTCTCCCCACATGCTTAGCTCTGAGAGAAAAGTGTGTGTGAAAGCCGTCCTTCACCTAGCTTGTTGGGAACAAAATGTTTCTTTACAGGTGCAAACTTTAATCCATACATATATAGGGGGATGTAATCTCTAAACTCGATTTTACAGTGAAAACTGCAGGAACTTAAAACCGGCACTAGGAAACACACTGAGAAACCAGAGAAAAATTTTCCCATGCATCCCGTTCCCTTTGTGCTAGATGAACGTTCGTCTCACCACATGCTCAGTTCTGAGAGATAAGTGTGTGTGAAAGCCGTCCTTCAATTACTTCCTAGGAACAAAAAGTTTATTTTCAGTTGCAAACAAAATTCCATACATATATATGGGGAAGTACTTGCTCCAAAACGATTTTACAGTGAAAAATGCAGGAACTTCAAACCGGTACTAGGAAACACACTGAGAATCCAGAGCAAAAGTTTCTCCTGCAACCCGTTCCATTTGTGCTAGATGAACTAACGTCTCTCCACATGTTCATTTCTGAGAGATAAATTTGTGTGAAATCCGTCCTTCACCTTGCTTGCTGAGAACACAAAGTTTATTTTAAGTAGCAAATATCATTCCATACATATATATGGGGAGGTATTCGCTCAACTCGGTTTTTCAGTGAAAGCTGCAGGAACTTCAAACCGGCACTTGGAAACAGAGTGTGAAACCAGAGTAAAATTTCTCCTGAATTCCGTTCATTTTGTGCTAGATGAATGAACGCTTCTCCACATTCTCTGTTCTGAGAGATAAGTGTGTGTGAATGCCGTCCTTCACCAATCTAGCTGGGAACACAAACTTCCTTTTCAGTTGTAAAAAATACTTCATAAGTATATATGGGGAGGTATTGCTTCAACTCGGTTTTACAGTGAAAACTGCAGAAACTTCAAACCGGCACTAGGAAACTCACTGATAAAACAGAGCAAAAGTTTTTCCTGCAACAAGTTCCCTTTGTGCTACATGAACGAACGTGTCTCCACATGCTCAGTTCTGAGAGATAAGTGTGTCTGAAAGCCGTACTTCAACTTGCTTGTTGGGAAAACAAAGTATCTTTTCAGGTGCAAACTGTACTCCAAAATTATATAAGGTGTGGTACCAGCTCCAAGTCTGTTTTACAGTGAAAATTCCAAGAACTTCATACCGGCACTAGGAAACACACTGAAAAACCAGAGTAAAAGTTACTCCTGCGAACAGTTTCCTATGATCTAGATGATCGATCGTCTCTCGACATACTCAGTTCTTTGAGATATGTGTGTGTGAAGGCCGTCCTTCACCTAACTTGTTGGGATCACAAAGTTTCTTTTAATTTGCAAACTGTACTCCATACATATATATGGGGAGCTACTCGCTCCAACTCGGTTTACATTGAAAACTGCAGGAACTTCAAACGGGCTCTAGGAAACACAATGAGAAACTAGAGTAATAGTTTCTCCTGCAATCCGTTCCCTTTGTGCTAGATGAACGAATATCTCTCCACATGCTTAGTTCTGAGATATAAGTGTGTGTGAAAGCCGCCTTTCACCCAGCTTGTTGGGAACACAAATTTTCTTTTCAGGTGCAAACTGCACTAAATACATCCATATGGGGAGGTACTCACTCCAACACTATTTTACAGTGAAAATTGCCGGAAATTCAAAACCGCACAAGGAAAAAAACTGAGAAACCAGAGAAGAAATTTCTCCTGCAAACTGTTCCCTTTGTTCTAGATGAAAGAAAGTCCCTCCACATGCTCTGTTCTGAGAAAAAGTTGTGTGTGAAAGCCGTCCTTCACATAAATTGTTTGGAACACAAAGTTTCTATTTAGTTGCAAACTGTAATCCATAAATATATATGGGGTGGTACACGCTCCAACTCGGGTTTACACTGAAAACTGCAGGAACTTCAAAGTGGGTCTAGCAAACACACTGAGAATCCAGAATAATAGTTTCTCCTGCAACCCGTTCCTTTTGATCTAGATGACTTAACGTCTCTCCACATGCTCAGTTCTGAAATATAAATGTGTGTGAAAGCCTTACTTCACCTAGCTTGTTGGGAACACAAAGTTTTTTTCAGGTGCAAGGTGCACTCCATTCATACATATGGGGAGGTACTCGCACCAACTCGGTTTTACTGTGAAAACTGCAGAAAATTCAAATCGGCACTAGGAAAAACACTGAGGAACCAGAGTAAAAGTTTCTCCTTCAACCCGTTCGCTTTGTGCAAGATGAACGATCGTCTCACCACATGATCAATTCTGAGAGATATGTGTGAGTGAAAGCCGTCCTTCAAATACATGCAGGGAACGTAAAGATTCTTTTCAGTTGCAAACTGTACTCCATACATATATGTGTGGATGTACACGCTCAAACTCGGTTTTACGGTGAAAACTGCAGGAACTTCCAACCGTCATTGGGAAACACACTGAGAATCCAGAGGAGAAATTTCTCCTGCAAACCGTTCCCATTGTGCTAGATGAATGAACGTCTCTCCACATGCTCAGTTCTAAGGGATAAGTGTGTGTGAAAGCCGTCCTTCATCTACCGTGTTGGGAACACAAAGTTTCTTTTCAGTTGCCAACTGCACTCCATACATATATATGTGTAAGTACTAGCTCCAAGTCTGTTTTACAGTGAAAACTGCAGGAACTTCAAACCAGCACTAGGAAACAAACTGAGAAACCAGAGTAAAATTTTCTCCTGCAACACGTTCCCTTTGTGCCAAATGAATGAACGTCTCTCCACATGCTCATTTCTGGGAGATAAGTTTGTGTGAAAGCCGACATTCACCTAGCATTTTGGGAACACAAAGTTTCTTATAGTTGCAAACTGTACTCCATATATATATATGGGGAGGTATTCGCTGAACTCGGTTTTTCAGTGAAAGCTGCAGGAACTTCAAACCGGCACTTGGAAACAGACTGTGAAACCAGAGTAAAATTTCTCCTGAAATCCGTTCATTTTGTGCTAGATGAATGAACGTCTCTCCAAATGCTCAGATCTGAGAGATAAGTGTGTGTTAAAGCTGTCTTTAATCTAGATTGTTGGAAACACAAAGTTTCTTTTCAGTTGCCAACTGCAATCCATACATATATAAGGGGAGGGACTCGCTCCAACTCGGCTTTACAGTGAAAGCTGCAGGAACTTCAAACCGGCACTTGGAAACAGACTGTGAAACCAGAGTAAATTTTCTCCTGAAATCCGTTCATTTTTTGCTAGATGAACGAACGCTTCTCCACATTCTCTGTTCTGAGAGATAAGTGTGTGTGAAAGCCGTCTTTCACCTAGCTTGTTGGGAACCAAAAGTTTCTTTTTAGTTGCAAACTGAACTCCATACATGTATATGTTGAGGTATTAGCTCCAACACAATTTTACTGTGAAAACTGCAGGAATTTCAAACCGGCACTAGGAAACACACTGAGAAACCAGAGTAAAAGTTTCGCCTGCAACCAGTTCACTTTGTGCCAGATGAACGAACGTCTCTCCAAATGCTCAGATCTGAGAGATAAGTGTGTGTTAAAGCCGTCCTTAACCTAGATTGTTGGGAACACAAAGTTTCTTTTCAGTTGCCAACTGCAATCCATACATATATAAGGGGAGGGACTCGCTCCAACTCGGCTTTACAGTGAAAGCTGCAGGAACTTCAAACCGGCACTTGGAAACAGACTGTGAAACCAGAGTAAATTTTCTCCTGAAATCCGTTCATTTTGTGCTAGATGAATGAACGCTTCTCCACATTCTCTGTTCTGAGAGATAAGTGTGTGTGGAAGCCGTCTTTCACCTAGCTTGTTGGGAACCAAAAGTTTCTTTTTAGTTGCAAACTGAACTCCATACATGTATATGTTGAAGTATTAGCTCCAAAACAATTTTACTGTGAAAACTGCAGGAATTTCAAACCGGCACTAGGAAACACACTGAGAAACCAGAGTAAAAATTTCGCCTGCAACCAGTTCACTTTGTGCCAGATGAACGAATGTCTCTCCAAATGCTCAGTTCTGAGAGATAAGTGTGTGTGAAAGCCGTCCTTCACCTAGCTTGTTGGGAACACAAAGATTCTTTTCAGTTGCAAATGCACTCCATACGTACATATGGGGTGGTACTCACTCCAACTCGGTTTTACATTGAAAAATGCAGGAAATTCAAACCTTCACTAGGAAACACACTGAGAAACCAGAGTAAAAGTTTCCACTGCAACACGTTCCCTTTGTGCTAGATGAAACAACGTCTCTACACATGCTCAGTTCTGAGAGATAACTGCGTGTGAAAGCCGACATTCACCTAGCGTGTTGGGAAAAGAAAGTTTCATTTACTTGCAAACTGTATTCCATCCATATATATGGGGAGGAATTCGCTCAACTCGGTTTTTCACTGAAAACAGCAGGAATTTCAAACCGGCAATAGGAAACACACTGAGAATCCAGAGTAAAATTTCTCCTGCATCCTGATCAATTTGTGCTAGATGAACAAACGTCTCTCCACATGCTCAGTTCTGACAGATTAGTGTGTGTGAAAGCCGTCCTTCACTTAGCTTGTTGGGAATAAAAAGTTTCTTTTCAGTTGCAATTTGCACTCAATACATATACATGTGGAGTTACTCGTTCCAAATCGATTTTACAGTGAAATTAGAAGGAAATTCATAACGGCAAAGGAAACACACTGAGAAACCAGAGTATAAGGTTCTATTGCAACCCGTTCCCTTTGTGCTACATGAATGAACTTCTCTCAAATGCTCAGTTCTGAGAGATAACTGTGTGTAAAAGCCACCTTCACCTAGCTTGTTGGTAACACAAAGATTCTTTCCAGTTGCAAACTGCACTCCATAAATATATATGGCGTGGTACTAACTCCAAATCGTTTTTACAGTGAAAACTGCAGGAAATTCAACTCGGCACCAGGAAAATCTCTGAGAAACCAGAGTAAAAGTTTCTCCTGCAACCCGTTCCCATTGTGCTAAATGAACGTACGTCTCCCTACATGCTTAGCTCTGAGAGAAAAGTGTGTGTGAAAGCCGTCCTTCACCTAGCTTGTTGGGAAAAAAAAGTTTCTTTACAGGTGCAAACTGTAATCCATACATATATAGGGGGATTTAATCGCTAAACTCGATTTTACAGTGAAAACTGCAGGAACTTAAAACCGGCACTAGGAAACACACTGAGAAACCAGAGAAAAAGTTTCTCATGCAACCCATTCCGTTTGTGCTAGATGAACGATCGTCTCACCACATGCTCAGTTCTGAGAGATAAGTGTGTGTGAATGCCGTCCTTCACCAATCTTGCTGGGAACAAAAACTTCCTTTTCAGTTGTAAAAAATACTTCATAAGTATATATGGTTAGGTATTGCTTCAACTCGGTTTTACAGTGAAAACTGCAGAAACTTCAAACCGGCACTAGGAAACTCACTGATAAAGCAGAGCAAAAGTTTTTCCTGCAAGAAGTTCCCTTTGTGCTACATGAACGAACGTGTCTCCACATGCTCAGTTCTGAGAGATAAGTGTGTCTGAAAGCCGTACTTCAACTTGCTTGTTGGGAAAACAAAGTATCTTTTCAGGTGCAAACTGTACTCCAAAATTATATATGGTGTGGTACCAGCTCCAAGTCGGTTTTACAGTGAAAATTCCAAGAACTTCATACCTGCACTAGGAAACACACTGAAAAACCAGAGTATAAGTTACACCTGCGAACAGTTTCCTATGATCTAGATGATCGAACGTCTCTCGAAATACTCAGTTCTTTGAGATATGTGTGCGTGAAGGCCGTCCTTCACCTAACTTGTTGGGATCACAAAGTTTCTTTTAATTTGCAAACTGTACTCCATACAAATATATGGGGAGCTACTCGCTCCAACTCGGTTTACATTGAAAACTGCAGGAACTTCAAACGGGCTCTAGGAAACACAATGAGAAACTAGAGTAATAGTTTCTCCTGCAATCCGTTCCCTTTGTGCTAGATGAACGAATATCTCTCCACATGCTTAGTTCTGAGATATAAGTGTGTGTGAAAGCCGCCTTTCACCCAGCTTGTTGGGAACACAAATTTTCTTTTCAGGTGCAAACTGCACTAAATACATCCATATGGGGAGGTACTCACTCCAACACTATTTTACAGTGAAAATTGCCGGAAATTCAAAACCGCACAAGGAAAAAAACTGAGAAATCAGAGAAGAAATTTCTCCTGCAAACTGTTCCCTTTGTTCTAGATGAAAGAAAGTCTCTCCACATGCTCTGTTCTGAGAAAAATTGTGTGTGAAAGCCGTCCTTCACATAAATTGTTTGGAACACAAAGTTTCTATTTAGTTGCAAACTGTAATCCATAAATATATATGGGGTGGTACACGCTCCAACTCGGGTTTACACTGAAAACTGCAGGAACTTCAAAGTGGGTCTAGCAAACACACTGAGAATCCAGAATAATAGTTTCTCCTGCAACCCGTTCCTTTTGATCTAGATGACTTAACGTCTCTCCACATGCTCAGTTCTGAAATATAAATGTGTGTGAAAGCCTTACTTCACCTAGCTTGTTGGGAACACAAAGTTTTTTTCAGGTGCAAGGTGCACTCCATTCATACATATGGGGGGGTACTAGCACCAACTCGGTTTTACTGTGAAAACTGCAGAAAATTCAAATCGGCACTAGGAAAAACACTGAGGAACCAGAATAAAAGTTTCTCATGCAACCCGTTCCCTTTGTGCAAGATGAACGATCGTCTCACCACGTGATCAATTCTGAGAGATAAGTGTGAGTGAAAGCCGTCCTTCAAATACATGCTGGGAACGAAAAGATTCTTTTCAGTTGCAAACTGTACTCCATACATATATGTGTGGATGTACACGCTCAAACTCGGTTTTACGGTGAAAACTGCAGGAACTTCCAACCGTCATTGGGAAACACACTGAGAATCCAGAGGAGAAATTTCTCCTGCAAACCGTTCCCATTGTGCTAGATGAATGAACGTCTCTCCACATGCTCAGTTCTAAGGGATAAGTGTGTGTGAAAGCCGTCCTTCATCTACCGTGTTGGGAACACAAAGTTTCTTTTCAGTTGCCAACTGCACTCCATACATATATATGTGTAAGTACTAGCTCCAAGTCTGTTTTACAGTGAAAACTGCAGGAACTTCAAACCAGCACTAGGAAACAAACTGAGAAACCAGAGTAAAATTTTCCCCTGCAACACGTTCCCTTTGTGCCAAATGAACGAACGTCTCTCCACATGCTCAGTTCTGGGAGATAAGTTTGTGTGAAAGCCGACATCCAACTAGCATTTTGGGAACACAAAGTTTCTTATAGTTGCAAACTGTACTCCATATATATATATGGGGAGGTATTCGTTGAACTCGGTTTTTCAGTGAAAGCTGCAGGAACTTCAAACCGGCACTTGGAAACAGACTGTGAAAACAGAGTAAATTTTCTCCTGAAATCCGTTCATTTTGTGCTAGATGAATGAACGCTTCTCCACATTCTCTGTTCTGAGTGATAAGTATGTGTGAAAGCCGACTTTCACCTAGCTTGTTGGGAACCAAATGTTTCTTTTTAGCTGCAAACTGAACTCCATACATGTATATGTTGAGGTATTAGCTCCAACACAATTTTACTGTGAAAACTGCAGGAATTTCAAACCGGCACTAGGAAACACACTGAGAAACCAGAGTAAAAGTTTCGCTGCAACCAGTTCACTTTGTGCCAGATGAACGAACGTCTCTCCAAATGCTCAGATCTGAGAGATAAGTGTGTGTGAAAGCCGTCTTTCACCTAGCTTGTTGGGAACCAAAAGTTTCTTTTCAGTTGCCAACTGCAATCCATACATATATAAGAGGAGGGACTCGCTCCAACTCGGATTTACAGTGAAAACTGCAGGAACTTCAAACCGGCACTAGGAAACGGAATGAAAACCAGAGTAAAACATTCTCCTGCAACACTTTCCTTTTGTGTTAGTTGAACGAACGTCTCTCCACATGCTCAATTCTTTGAAATAAGTGTGTTTGAAAGCCGTCCTTCACATATCTTGTTTGGAACTCAAAGTTTCTTTTCATTTTCAAACTACACTCCATACATATATGTGGGGAGGTACACACTCCAACTCAGTATTACTGTGAAAACTGCAGGAACTTCAAACCAGCACTAGGAAACACACTGAGAAACCAGAGTAAAAATTTCCCCTGCAACCATTTCCATTTGTGCTTGATGAACGAACGTCTCTCAACATGCTGAATTCTGAGAGATAGTGTGTGTGAAAGCCATCCTTCACCTAGCTTGTTGGGAAATCAAAGTTTCCTTTAGTTGCAAACTCTACTCCATACATATATATCGGGGGTATTTGCTAAACTTTTTTTACAGTGAAAACTGCAGGAACATAAAACTGGCACTAGTAATCACACTGAGAAAGCAGATTAAAAGTTCCTCCTGCAAAACTTTCCCTTTGTGCTAGATGAATGAACGTCTCCCCACATGCTCAGATCTGAGAGATAAGTGTGTGTGAAAGCCGTCCTTCACCTAACTTGTTGGGAACACAAAGATTCTTTTCAGTTGCAAATGCACTCCATACGTACATATGGGGAGGTAATCACTCCAACTCGGTTTTACAGTGAAAAATGCAGGAAATTCAAACCTTCACTAGGAAACACACTGAGAAACCAGAGTAAAAGTTTCCACTGTAACACGTTCCCTTTGTGCTAGATGAAACAACGTCTCTACACATGCTCAGTTCTGAGAGATAACTGCGTGTGAAAGCCGACATTCACCTAGCGTGTTGGGAAAAGAAAGTTTCATTTAGTTGCAAACTGTACTCCATCCATATATATGGGGAGGTATTCGCTCAACTCGGTTTTTCACAGAAAACAGCAGGAATTTCAAAACGGCAATAGGAAACACACTGAGAATCCAGAGTAAAATTTCTCCTGCATCCTGATCAATTTGTGCTAGATGAACAAACGTCTCTCCACATGCTCAGTTCTGACAGATTAGTGTGTGTGAAAGCCGTCCTTCACTTAGCTTGTTGGGAATAAAAAGTTTCTTTTCAGTTGCAATTTGCACTCAATACATATACATGTGGAGTTACTCGTTCCAAATCGATTTTACAGTGAAATTAGAAGGAAATTCATAACGGCAAAAGGAAACACACTGAGAAACCAGAGTAAAAGTTTCTATTGCAACCCGTTCCCTTTGTGCTAGATGAATGAACTTCTCTCAAATGCTCAGTTCTGAGAGATAACTGTGTGTAAAAGCCACCTTCACCTAGCTTGTTGGTAACACAAAGATTCTTTCCAGTTGCAAACTGCACTCCATAAATATATATGGCGTGGTACTAACTCCAAATCGTTTTTACAGTGAAAACTGCAGGAAATTCAACTCGGCACCAGGAAAATCTCTGAGAAACCAGAGTAAAAGTTTCTCCTGCAACCCGTTCCCATTGTGCTAAATGAACGAACGTCTCCCTACATGCTTAGCTCTGAGAGAAAAGTGTGTGTGAAAGCCGTCCTTCACCTAGCTTGTTGGGAAAAAAAGTTTCTTTACAGGTGCAAACTGTAATCCATACATATATAGGGGGATTTAATCGCTAAACTCGATTTTACAGTGAAAACTGCAGGAACTTAAAACCGGCACTAGGAAACACACTGAGATACCAGAGAAAAAGTTTCTCATGCAACCCATTCCGTTTGTGCTAGATGAACGATCGTCTCACCACATGCTCAGTTCTGAGAGATAAGTGTGTGTGAAAGCCGTACTTCAATTACTTGCTAGGAACAAAAAGTTTCTTTTTACTTGCAAACAAAACTCCATACATATATATGGGGAGTACTTGCTCCAAAACGATTTTACATTGAAAAATGCAGGAACTTCAAACCGGTACTAGGAAACACACTGAGAATCCAGAGCAAAAGTTTCTGCTGCAACTCATTCCCTTTGTGCTAGATGAACTAACGTCTCTACAAATGTGCATTTCTGAGAGATATATGTGTGTGAAAGCCGTCTTTCACCTTGCTTGCTGGGAAAACAAAGTTTATTTTAAGTAGCAAACATTATTCCATACATATATATGGGGAGGTACACGCTCAACAAGCTTTTACAGTAAAAACTGCAGGAACTTCAAACCGGCACTAGGAAACACACTGAGAAACCAGAGTAAAATTTCTCCTGCAAACCTTTCCCTTTGTGCTAGATGAAGTAACGTCTCTCCACATGCTTAGATCTGAGAGATAAGTGTGTGTGAACGCCGTGCTTCACCAGTCTTGCTGGGAACACAAAGTTCCTTTTGAGTTGCGAACAAAACTCCATAAATTTATATGGGGAGGTATTGCTTCAACTCGGTTTTACAGTGAAAACTGCAGGAACTTCAAATCGGCACTAGGAAAATCTCTGAGAAACCAAAGTATAACTTTCTCCTGCAACCCATTCCCTTTGTGCTAAATGAACGAACGTCTCCCCACATACTTAGCTCTGAGAGATAAGTGTGTGTTAAAGCCGTCCTTCACCTAGCTTGTTGGGAACAAAAAGATTCTTTTCAGGTGCAAACTGTAATCCATACATATATATGGGGAGGTAATCTCTAAACTCGGTTTTACAGTGAAAACTGCAGGAAATTATAACCGGCACTAGGAAACACACTGAGAAACCAGAGTAAAAGTTTCTCCTGCACCCCGTTGCATTTGTGTTAGATGAACGGACGTCTCTTCACATGCTTAGTTCGGAGAGATAAGTGTGTGTGAATGCCGTCCTTCACCAATCTTGCTGGGAACACAAAGTTCCTTTTGAGTTGCAAACAAAACTCCTTAAATATATATGGGGAGGCATTGCTTCAACTCGGTTTTACAGTGAAAACTGCAGAAAATTTAAACCTGCACTAGAAAACACACTGATAAAGCAGAGCAAAAGTTTTTCCTGCAACACGTTCCCTTTGTGCTAGATGAACAAACGTGTCTCCACATGCTCAGTTCTGAGAGATAAGTGTGTCTGAAAGCCGTATTTCAACTTGCTTGTTATGAACACAAAGTTGCTTTTCAGGTGCAAACTGTAATCCATACATATATATGGGGATGTATACGCTCACCTCGGTTTTACAGTGAAAACTGCAGGAAATTCAAACCGGCACTAGGAAACACACTGAGAATGCAGAGTAAATGTTTCTCCTGCAACCCTTTACATTTGTACTAGATGAACGAACGTCTCTTCACATTCTCAGTTCTGAGGGATAATTGTGTGTGAAAGCCGTCCTTCAACTAGCTTGTTGGGAACACAAATATTCTTTTAAGTTGCAAACTGCTCTCCATACAAATATTTGGGGAGATACTCGCTCAAACTCGGTTTTACAGTGTAAATTGCAGGAACTTCAAACCAGCACTAGGAAACACACTGAAAAACCAGAAAAAATTTTCTCCTGCACAACGTTCCCTTTGTGCTATATGAACGAACGTCTCTCCACATGCTCAGTTATTTGAGATAAGTGTGTGTGAATGCCGTCCTTCTCATAGCTTGTTGGGAACACAAAGATTCTTTTCAATTGCAAACTGCACTCCATAAATTTATATGGGGAGGTACTTGCTCCAACACGGTTTTACAGTGAAAACTGCAGGAACTTCAAACTGGCACTTGGAAACAAACTGAGGAACCAGAGTAATAGTTTCTCCTGCAACCCATACCCTTTGTGCTATATGAACGAACGTCTCTCCACATGATCAGTTCTGAGAGAAACTGTGTGTGAAAGCCACACTTCACCTAGCTTGTTGGGAACACAACGTTTCTATTCAGTTGCAAACTGGTCTCCATACATATAAATGGGATGGTACTAGCTCCAACACGTTATTACAGTGAAAACTGCATGGACATCAAACAGGCACTAGGAAACACAATGAGAAAGCAGAGTAAAAGTTTCTCCTGCAACCCGTTCCCTTTGTGCTAGATGAACGAATGTCTCTCCACATTCTCAGTTCTGAGAGATAAGTGTGTGTGAAAGCCGTCCTTCTCATAGCTTGTTGGGAACACAAAGTTACTTTTCAGTTGCAAACTGCACTCCACTGATATATATGGGTAGGTACACACTCCAACTCGATATAACAGTGAAAACTGCAGGAAGTTCAAACCAACACTACGAAACACACTCAGATACCAGAGAAATAGTTTCACCTGCAAACCTTTCTCTTTGTGCTATATGAACGAACGTCTCTCCACATGCTCAGTTCTGAGAGGAAATTCTGTGTGAATGCCGGACTTCAACAAGCATTTTGGGAACACAAAGTTTCTCTTCACTTGCAAATTATACTCCATACATATATATGGGGAGGTACACGCTCCCACTCAATTTTACAGTGAAAACTGCAGGAAATTCAAACCGACAGTAGGAAACATACTGAGAAATCAGAGTAAAAGTTTCTCTTGCAAACCGTTACCTTTGTGCTAGATGAACGAACGTCTCTCCACATGCTCAGTTCTGAGGTATAACTGTGTGTGAAAGCCGTCCTTCAACTTGCTTGTTGGGAACACAAATTTTCTTTTCAGATGCAAACTGCTCTCCATACATATATATGGGGAGATACTCGCTCCAACTCGGTTTTACAGAGAAAATTGCAGGAACTTCAAACCAGCACTAGGAAACAAACTGAAAAACCAGAAAAAATTTTCACCTGCAAACCGTTCCCTTTGTGCTATATGAACGAACGTCTCTAAACATGCTCAGTTCTGAGAGATAAGTGTGTGTGAATGCCGCCCTTCAACTAGCTTGTTGGGAAAATAACGTTTCTTTTCAGTTGCAAACTGGACTCCATACATATAAATGGGAATGTACTAGCTCCAAAACGATATTACAGTTAAAACTGCATGGATATCAAACAGGCACTAGGAAATACAATGAGAAACCAGAGTAAAAGTTTCTCCTGCAAACCGTTCCCTTTGTGCTAGATGAACGAATGTCTCTCCACATTCTCAGTTCTGAGAGATAAGTGTGTGTGAAAGCCGTCCTTCACTTAGCTTGTTGGGGACACAAAGTTTCTTTTCAGGAGCAAACTTCACCCCATACATATATATGTGGAGGTACACGCTCCAACTCGGTTTTACAGTGAAAAATGCAGGAAATTCAAACCGGCACTAGGAAACACATTGAGAAACCAGAGGAAAAGTATCTAATGCAACCCGTTCCATTTGTACTAGATGAACGAACGTCTCTTCACATTCTCAGTTCTGAGGGATAATTGTGTGTGAAAGCCATCCTTCACCTTGCTTGTTGGGAACACAAATTTTCTTTTCAGTTGCAAACTGCACTCCATCCATATATATGGGGAGATACTCGCTCCAAATTGGTTTTACAGTCAAAATTGCAGGAACTTCAAACCAGCACTAGGAAACACACTGAAAAACCAGAAAAAAATTTTCTCCTGCAAACCGTTCCCTTTGTGCTACATGAAATAACGTCTCTCCACATGCTCAGTTATTTGAGATAAATGTGTTTGAAAGCCGTCCTTCTCATATCTTGTTGGGAACATAAAGTTTCTTTTCAGTTGCAAACTGCACTCCAACGTTATATATGGGTAGGTACATGCTCCAACTCGATGTAACAGTGAAAATTGCAGGAAGTTCAAACCGACACTTGGAAACACATTGAGAAACCAGAGAAAAAGTTTCACCTGCAAACCTTTCCCTTTGTGCTAGATGAACGAACGTCTCTTCACATGCTCAGTTCTGAGGGATAAGTGTTTGTGATAGTCGTCCTTTACCTTGCATGTTGGGAACACAAATTTCTTTTCAGTTTCAAACTGCACTCCATACATATATAAGGTGAGATACTCGCTCCAACACGGTTTTAATTAAAAATTGCAGGAATTTCAAACCAGCATTAGGAAACACACTGAAAAAGCAGAAAAAAAGTTTCTCCTGAAACCGCTCCCTTTGTGCTACATGAACTAACATCTCTCCGCATGCTCAGTTATTTGAGATAAGTGTGTGTGAATGCCGTCCTTCTCATAGCTTCTTGGGAAAACAAAGTTTCTTTTCAATTACAAAGTGCACTCCATAAATTTATATGAGTAGGTTCTTGCTCCAACACGGTTTTACAGTTAAAACTGTAGGAACATAAACCCGGCACTTGGAAACACACTGAGGAACCAGAGTAATAGTTTCTCCTGCAACCCATTCCCATTGTGCTATATGAGCGAACGTCTCTCCACATGCTCAGATCTGAGAGATAAGTGTGTGTGAAAGCCGCCCTTCACCTAGCTTGATGGGAACACAACGTTTCTTTTCTGTTGCAAACTTCACTCCATACATATATAAGGTTAGGTACTCGCTCTAACACCGTTTTACAGTGAAAACAGCAGGAAATTGAGACTGTCACTAGGAAACACACTGAGAAACGACAGTAAAAGTTTCTCCTGCAAACCGTTCCTTTTTACTAGATGAACGAACGTCTCTCCGTATGGTAAGATCTGAGAGATATGTGTGTGTGAAACCTGCCTTTCACCTATCTTGTTGGGAACACAACGTTTCTTTTCAGCTGCAAACTGCACTCCATAAATATATAAGGGGAGGTACTCGCTTAAATACGGTTTTACAGTGAAAACTGCAGGAGTTTCATACCGGTAGTAGGAAAAACACTGAGAAACCATAGTAAAAGTTTCCCCTGCAAACCGTTCCCTTTGTACTAGATGAACGAACGTTTCTCCACATGCTCATTTCTGAGAGATAAGTGTGTGTGAAAGCCATCTTTCACCATGCTTGTTGGGAACCAAAAGTTTCTTTTTAGTTGTAAACTGCACTCCATACATGTATATGGGGATGTATTAGCTCCAACTCGGTTTTACAGTGAAAACTGCAGGAATTTCAAACTGGCAATAGGAAATACACTGAGAAACCAGAGTAAAAGTTTCTACTGCCACCCTTTCCCTCTGTTGTAGTTGAACGAACATCTCTCCACGTGATCAGTATTGAGAGAATATATGTGTGTAAACAGCCCTTCACCTATCTTGTTGGGAAAAGAAAGATTTTTTTTAAGTTGCAAACTGCACTCCACCCATATATATGTGTAGGTTCACGCTCCAAATCGATTTAACAGTGAAAACTGCAGGAAATTCAAACTGACACTAGGAAACCCACTAAGAAACCAGAGAAAAAGTTTAAACTGCAACCCGTTCCCTTTGTGCTAGATGAATGAACGCTTCTGCACATGCTCAGTTCTGAGAGATATGTGTGTGGGAAATCCAAATTCACGTAGCTTGTTGGGATCACAAAGTTTCTTTTCAGTTGCAAGGTACACTTCATATATATATATGGGGACGTACTCGCTCCCAATCTGTTTTACAGTGAGAACTGCAGGATTTCAAACAGGCACTAAGAAACACACTGAGAAACCAGAGTAAAAGTTTCTCCTGCAACCAGTTCCATTTGTGCTACATGAAGGAACGTCTCTCCACATGCTCAGTTCTGAGAGATAATTGTGTATGAAAGCCGTCCTTCACCTAGCTTCTTGGGAAAAAAAATTTCTTTTAGTTGCAAACACTACCCCATACATATATATGTGGATGTATTCTCTCAACTTGGTTTTACAGTGAAAAATGCAGGAACTTCACACCGGCACTAGGAAACACACTGAGAAACCAGAGTAAAAGTTTCTACTGCAACCCGTTCTCTTTGTGATAGATGAAGGAATGTCTCTCCACATTCTCAGTTCTGAGAGATTAGTGTGTGTGTAAGCCGTACTTCAACTGTCTTCTTGGGAACACAAAGTTTCTATCAATTTGCATCTGCACTTCATACATATATATGGGTAGGTACTCGCTCCAACACGGTTTTACAGTGAAAACTGCAGGAACTTCCAACCGGCACTAGGAAACACACTGAAAACCAGAGTAAAAGATTCTCCTGAATCCCTTTCCTTTTGTGTTAGTTGAACGAACGTCTCTCCACATGCTCAATTCTTTGAAATAAATGTATTTGAAAGCCGTCCTTCACATAGCTTGTTTGTAACTCAAAGTTTCTTTTCATTTTCAAACTACACTCCATACATATATGTGGGGAGGTACACACTCCAACTCAGTATTACTGTGAAAACTGCAGGAACTTCAAACCGACACTAGGAAACACACTGAGAAACCAGAGTAAAAATTTTCCCTGCAACCGTTTCCCTTTGTGCTTGATGAACGAACGTCTCTCAACATGCTCAGGTCTGAGAGATAGTTGTGTGTGAAAGCCGTCCTTTACCTGCTTGTTGGGAAAACAAAGTTTTTTTAGTTGCAAACTCTACTCCATACATATATATGGGGGTATTTGCTCAACTTTTTTTACAGTGAAAACTGCAGGAACATAAAACTGGCACTACTTATCACACTGAGAAAGCAGATTAAAAGTTTCTCCTGCAAACCTTTCCATTTGTGCTAGATGAAAGAACGTCTCTCCACATGCTCAACTCTGAGAGATAAGTGTGTGTGAAAGCCGCCCTTCACCTAGATTGTTAGGAGCACAAATATTCTTTTCAGTTGCAAATGCACTCCTTTCGTATATATGGGGAGGTACTCGCTCCAACTCGGTTTTACAGTGAAAAATGCAGGAACTTCAAACCGTCAATAGGAAAGACACTGAGAAACCAGAGTAAAATTTTCCCCTGCAACACCTTCCCTTTGTGCTAAATGAACGAACGTCTCTCCACATGCTCAGTTCTGAGAGATAACTGTGTGTGAAAGCCGACCTTCACCTAGCGTGTTGGGAAAAGAAAGTTTCTTTTAGTTGCAAACTGTACTCCATCCATATATATGGGGAGGTATTCGCTCAACTCGGTTTTTCACTGAAAACAGCAGGAATTTCAAACCGGCAATAGGAAACTCACTGAGAATCCAGAGAAAAATTTCTCCTGCATCCTGATCAATTTGTGCTAGATGAACAAACGTCTCTCCACATGCTCAGTTCTGAGAGATTAGTGTGTGTGAAAGCCGTCCTTTACTTAGCATGTTGGGAACAAAAAGTTTCTTTTCAGTTGCAAATTGCACTCCATACTTATATATGTGGAGGTACTCGTTCCAAATCGATTTTACAGTGAAATTAGAAGGAACTTCATAACGGCAGAAGGAAACACAATGAGAAACCAGAGTAAAAGTTTCTCCTGCAACCCGTTCACTTTTTGTTACATGAATGAACTTCTCTCTAATGCTCAGTTCTGAGAGATAAGTGTGTGTGAAAGCCGCCTTCACCTAGCTTGTTGGTAACACACAGATTCTTTCCAGTTGCAAACTGCATTCCATAAATATATATGGAGTGGTACTAAGTCCAAAACGTTTTCACAGTGAAAACTGCAGGAACTTAAAACCGGCACTAGGAAACACACTGAGAAACCAGAGAAAAAGTTTCTCATGCATCCCTTTCCCTTTGTGCTAGATGAATGATCGTCTCACCACATGCTCAGTTCTGAGAGATAAGTGTGTGTGAAAGCCGTCCTTCAATTACTTCCTAGGAACAAAAAGTTTATTTTCAGTTGCAAACAAAATTCCATACATATATATGGGGAAGTACTTGCTCCAAAACGATTTTACAGTGAAAAATGCAGGAACTTCAAACCGGTACTAGGAAACACACTGAGAATCCAGAGCAAAAGTTTCTCCTGCAACCCGTTCCATTTGTGCTAGATGAACTAACGTCTCTCCACATGTTCATTTCTGAGAGATAAATTGTGTGAAAGCCGTCCTTCACCTTGCTTGCTGGGAACACAAAGTTTATTTTAAGTAGCAAATATTATTCCATACATATATATGGGGAGGTATTCGCTCAACTCGGTTTTTCAGTGAAAGCTGCAGGAACTTCAAACCGGCACTTGGAAACAGAGTGTGAAACCAGAGTAAAATTTCTCCTGAATTCCGTTCATTTTGTGCTAGATGAATGAACGCTTCTCCACATTCTCTGTTCTGAGAGATATGTGAGTGTGAATGCCGTCCTTCACCTATCTTGCTGGGAACAAAAAATTCCTTTTCAGTTGTAAAAAAATCTTCATAAGTATATATGGGGAGGTATTGCTTCAACTCGGTTTTACAGTGAAAACTGCAGAAACTTCAAACCGGCACTAGGAAACTCACTGATAAAGCAGAGCAAAAGTTTTTCCTGCAACACGTTCCCTTTGTGCTACATGAACGAACGTGTCTCCACATGCTCAGTTCTGAGAGATAAGTGTGTCTGAAAGCCGTACTTCAACTTGCTTGTTGGGAAAACAAAGTTTCTTTTCAGGAGCAAACTCTAATTCATACATATATATGGGGATGTATACGCTCACCTCGGTTTTACAGTGAAAACTGCAGGAAATTCAAACCGGCACTTGGAAACACACTGAGAATCCAGAGTAAAAGTTTCTCCTGCAACACTTTCCATTTGTGCTAGATGAACGTACGTCTCTCCACATGGTCAGTTCTGAGAGATATGTGGGTGTGAAAGCCGTACTTCAACTAGCATGATGGGAACAAAAAGTATCTATACAGTTGCTAAGTGTACTCCATACATATATATGGGGAGGTATTCGCTCAACTCGGTTTTACAGTGAGAGCTGCAGGTACTTCAAACTGGCAGTAGGAAACAGACTGAGAAACCAGAGAAAAATTTCTCCTGAAATCCGTTCATTTTGTGCTAGATGAATGAAAGTTTCTCCACATTATCTGTTCTGAGAGATAAGTGTGTGTGAAAGCCGTCCTTCACCTAGCTTGTTGGAAACACAATGTTTATTTTCAGTTGCAAACTGTACTCCATAATTATATATGGTGTGGTATCAGCTCCAAGTCGGTTTTTACAGTGAAAATTCCAAGAACTTCATACCGGCACTAGGAAACACACTGAAAAACCAGAGTAAAAGTTACTCCTGCAAACAGTTTCCTATGATCTAGATGATCGAACGTCTCTCGAGATACTCAGTTCTTTGAGATATGTGTGTGTGAAGGCCGTCCTTCACCTAACTTGTTGGGATCACAAAGTTTCTTTTAATTTGCAAACTGTACTCCATACATATATATGGGGAGCTACTCGCTCCAACTCGGTTTACATTGAAAACTGCAGGAACTTCAAACGGGCTCTAGGAAACACAATGAGAAACTAGAGTAATAGTTTCTCCTGCAATCCGTTCCCTTTGTGCTAGATGAACGAATATCTCTCCACATGCTTAGTTCTGAGATATAAGTGTGTGTGAAAGCGGGCTTTCACCCAGCTTGTTGGGAACACAAGTTTTCTTTTCAGGTGCAAACTGCACTAAATACATCCATATGGGGAGGTACTCACTCCAACACTATTTTACAGTGAAAATTGCCGGAAATTCAAAACCGCACAAGGAAAAAAACTGAGAAACCAGAGAAGAAATTTCTCCTGCAAACTGTTCCCTTTGTTCTAGATGAAAGAAAGTCTCTCCACATGCTCTGTTCTGAGAAAAAGTTGTGTGTGAAAGCCGTCCTTCACATAAATTGTTTGGAACACAAAGTTTCTATTTAGTTGCAAACTGTAATCCATAAATATATATGGGGTGGTACACGCTCCAACTCGGGTTTACACTGAAAACTGCAGGAACTTCAAAGTGGGTCTAAAAACACACTGAGAATCCAGAATAATAGTTTCTCCTGCAACCCGTTCTTTTTGATCTAGATGACTGAACTTCTCTCCACATGCTCAGTTCTGAAATATAAATGTGTGTGAAAGCCTTACTTCACCTAGCTTGTTGGGAACACAAAGTTTCTTTTCAGGTGCAAGGTGCACTCCATTCATACATATGGGGAGGTACTCGCACCAAATCGGTTTTACTGTGAAAACTGCAGAAAATTCAAATCGGCACTAGGAAAAACACTGAGGAACCAGAGTAAAAGTTTCTCATGCAACCCGTTCCCTTTGTGCAAGAAGAACGATCGTCTGACCACATGCTCAATTCTGAGAGATAAGTGTGAGTGAAAGCCGTCCTTCAAATACATGCTGGGAACGAAAAGATTCTTTTCAGTTGCAAACTGTACTCCATACATATATGTGTGGATGTACACGCTCAAATTCGGTTTTACGGTGAAAACTGTAGGAACTTCCAACCGTCATTGGGAAACACACTGAGAATCCAGAGGAGAAATTTCTCCTGCAAACCGTTCCCATTGTGCTAGATGAATGAACGTCTCTCCACATGCTCAGTTCTAAGGGATAAGTGTGTGTGAAAGCCGTCCTTCAACTTGCGTGTTGGGAACACAAAGTTTCTTTTCAGTTGCCAACTGCACTCCATACATATATATGTGTAAGTACTAGCTCCAACTCGGTTTTACAGTGAAAACTGCAGGAACATCAAACCAGCTCTAGAAACAAACTGAGAAACCAGAGTAAAATTTTCTCCTGCAACACGTTCCCTTTTTTGCCAAATGAACGAACGTCTCTCCACATACTCAGTTCTGGGAGATAAGTTTGTGTGAAAGCCGACATTCACCTAGCATTTTGGGAACACAAAGTTTCTTATAGTTGCACACTGTACTTCATATATATATATGGGGAGGTATTCGCTGAACTCGGTTTTTCAGTGAAAGCTGCAGGAACTTCAAACCGGCACTTGGAAACAGACTGTGAAACCAGAGTAAAATTTCTCCTGAAATCCGTTCATTTTGTGCTAGATGAATGAACGCTTCTCCACATTCTCTGTTCTGAGAGATAAGTGTGTGTGAAAGCCGTCTTTCACCTAGCTTGTTGGGAACCAAAAGTTTCTTTTTAGTTGCAAACTGAACTCCATACATGTATATGTTGAGGTATTAGCTCCAACACAATTTTACTGTGAAAACTGCAGGAATTTCAAACCGGCACTAGGAAACACACTGAGAAACCAGAGTAAAAGTTTCTCCTGCAACCAGTTCACTTTGTGCCAGATGAACGAACGTCTCTCCACATGCTCAGTTCTGAGAGATAAATGTGTGTAAAGCCGTCCTTAACCTTGATTGTTGGAAACACAATGTTTCTTTTCAGTTGCCAACTGCACTCCATACATATATATGGGGAGGGACTCGCTCCAACTCGGCTTTACAGTGAAAACTGCAGGAACTTCTAACCGGCACTAGGAAACGGAATGAAAACCAGAGTAAAACATTCTCCTGCAACCCTTTCCTTTTATGTTGGTTGAACGAACGTCTCTCCACATGCTCAATTCTTTGAATTAAGTGTGTTTGAAAGCCGTCCTTCATATAGCTTGTTTGGAACTCAAAGTTTCTTTTCATTTTCAAACTACACTCCATACATATATGTGGGGAGGTACACACTCCAACTCAGTATTACTGTGAAAACTGCAGGAACTTCAAACCGGCACTAGGAAACACACTGAGAAACCAGAGTAAAAATTTCCCCTGCAACCAGTTCCCTTTGTGCTTGATGAAAGAACGTCTCTCAACATGCTGAATTCTGAGAGATAGTTGTGTGTGAAAGCCGTCCTTCACCTAGCTTGTTGGGAAATCACAGTTTCCTTTAGTTGCAAACTCTACTCCATACATATATATCGGGGGTATTTGCTCAACTTTTTTTACCGTGAAAACTGCAGGAACATAAAACTGGCACTAGTAATCACACTGAGAAAGCAGATTAAAAGTTCCTCCTGCAAAACTTTCCCTTTGTGCTAGATGAATGAACGTCTCTCCACATACTCAGATCTGAGAGATAAGTGTGTGTGAAAGCCGTCCTTCACCTAGCTTGTTGGGAACACAAAGATTCTTTTCAGTTGCAAATGCACTCCATACGTACATATGGGGAGGTACTCATTCCAACTCGGTTTTACAGTGAAAAATGCAGGAAATTCAAACCTTCACTAGGAAACACACTGAGAAACCAGAGTAAAATTTCCACTGCAACACATTCCCTTTGTGCTAGATGAAACAACATCTCTCCACATGCTCAGATCTGAGAGATAACTGCGAGTGAAAGCCGACATTCACCTAGCGTGTTGGGAAAAGAAAGTTTCATTTAGTTGCAAACTGTACTCCATCCATATATATGGGGAGGTATTCGCTCAACTCGGTTTTTCACTGAAAACAGCAGGAATTTCAAAACGGCAATAGGAAACACACTGAGAATCCAGAGTAAAATTTCTCCTGCATCCTGATCAATTTGTGCTAGATGAACAAACATCTCTCCACATGCTCAGTTCTGACAGATTAGTGTGTGTGAAAGCCGTCCTTCACTTAGCTTGTTGGTAACACAAAGATTCTTTCCAGTTGCAAACTGCACTCCATAAATATATATGGGGCGGTACTAACTCCAAATCGTTTTTACAGGGAAAATTGCAGGAAATTCAACTCGGCACCAGGAAAATCTCTGAGAAACCAGAGTAAAATTTTCTCCTGCAACCCATTCCGTTTGTGCTAAATGAACGAACGTCTCCCCACATACTTAGCTCTGAGAGAAAAGTGTGTGTGAAAGCCGTCCTTCACCTAGCTTGTTGGGAACAAAAAGATTCTTTTCAGGTGCAAACTGTAATCCATACATATATATGGGGAGGTAATCTCTAAACTCGATTTTACTGTGAAAACTGCAGGAAATTAAAACCGGCACTAGGAAACACACTGAGAAAACAGAGTAAAAGTTTCTCCTGAAACCCGTTTCTTTTTTGCTAGCTGAATGATCGTCTCACCACATGCTCAGTTCCGAGAGATAAGTGTGAGTGAAAGCCGTGCTTCAAATATTTGCTGGGAACAAAAAGATTATTTCAGTTGCAAACTGTACTCCATACATATAAATGTGGATGTGCACGCTCAAACTCAGTTTTACAGTGAAAACTGCAGGAAATTCCAACCGTCATTAGGAAACACACTGAGAATCCAGAGAAGAAATTTCTCCTGCCAACCATTCCATTTGTGCTAGATGAACGAACGTCACTCCACATGCTCAGTTCTAAGGGATAAGTGTGTGTGAAAGCCATCCTTCATCTAGCGTGTTGGGAATACAAAGTTTCTTTTCAGTTCCCAACTGCACTCCATACATATATATGTGTAGGTACTCGCTCCAAGTCGGTTTTACAGTGAAAACTGCAGGAACTTCAAACCGGCACTAGGAAACACACTGAGAAACCAGAGTAAAAGTTTCTCCTGCAACCCGTTCCCTTTGTGCTAGGTGAACGAACGTCTCTCCACATGCTGTTCTGGGAGTTAAGTTTGTGTGAAAGCCGACATTCACCTAGCATTTTGGGAACACAAAATTTCTTATAGTTGCAAAGTGTACTCCATACATATATATGGGGAGGTATTCGCTGAACTCGGTTTTTCAGTGAAAGCTGCAGGAACTTCAAACCGGCACTTGGAAACAGACTGTGAAACCAGAGTAAAATTTCTCCTGAAATCCGTTCATTTTGTGCTAGATGAATGAACGCTTCTCCACATTCTCTGTTCTGAGAGATAAGAGTGTGTGAAAGCCGTCTTTCACCTAGCTTGTTGGGAACCAAAAGTTTCTTTTTAGTTGCAAACTGAACTCCATACATGTATATGGGGAGGTATTAGCTCCAACAAGGTTTTACTGTGAAAACTGCAGGAACTTCAAACCTTCACTAGGAAACACACTGAGAAACCAGAGTAAAAGATTCTCCTGCAACACGTTCCCTTTGTGATAGTTGAACGATCGTCTCTCCGCATGCTCAGTTCTGAGTGATAACTGCGTGTGAAAGCCGACCTTCACCTAGCGTGTTAAGAAAAGAAAGTTTCTTTTAGTTGCAAACTGTACTCCATCCATATATATGGGGAGGAATTCGCTCAACTCGGTTTTTCAGTGAAAACAGCAGGAATTTCAAACCGGCAATAGGAAACACACTGAGAATCCAGAGTAAAATTTCTCGTGCATCCTGATCAATTTGTGCTAGATGAACAAACGTCTCTCCACATGCTCAGTTCTGAGAGATTAGTGTGTGTGAAAGCCGTCTTTCACTTAGCTTGTTGGGAACAAAAAGTTTCTTTTCAGTTGCAATTTGCACTCAATACATATACATGTGGAGTTACTCGTTCCAAATCGATTTTACAGTGAAATTAGAAGGAATTTCATAACGGCAAAAGGAAACACACTGAGAAACCAGAGTAAAAGTTTCTATTGCAACCCGTTCCCTTTGTGCTAGATGAATGAACTTCTCTCAAATGCTCAGTTCTGAGAGATAACTGTGTGTGAAAGCCGCCTTCACCTAGCTTGTTGGTAACACAAAGATTCTTTCCAGTTGCAAACTGCACTCCATAAATATATATGGGGCGGTACTAACTCCAAATCGTTTTTACAGTGAAAATTGCAAGGGAATTCAACTCGGCACCAGGAAAATCTCTGAGAAACCAGAGTAAAATTTTCTCCTGCAACCCATTCCATTTGAGCTAAATGAACGAACGTCACCCCACATACTTAGCTCTGAGAGAAAAGTGTGTGTGAAAGCCGTCCTTAACCTAGCTTGTTGGGAACAAAAAGATTCTTTTCAGGTGCAAACTGTAATCCATACATATATATGGGGAGGTAATCTCTAAACTCGATTTTACAGTGAAAACTGCAGGAAATTATAACCGGCACTAGGAAACACACTGAGAAACCAGAGTAAAAGTTTCTCCTGAAACCCGTTCCCTTTGTGCTAGCTGAATGATCGTCTCACCACATGCTCAGTTCCGAGAGATAAGTGTGAGTGAAAGCCGTGCTTCAAATATTTGCTGGGAACAAAAAGATTATTTCAGTTGCAAACTGTACTCCATACATATAAATGTGGATGTACACGCTCAAACTCGGTTTTACAGTGAAAACTGCAGGAAATTCCAACCGTCATTAGGAAAACACTGAGAATCCAGAGAAGAAATTTCTCCTGCCAATCGTTCCATTTGTGTTAGATGAACGAACGTCACTCCACATGCTCAGTTCTAAGGGATAAGTGTGTGTGAAAGCCGTCCTTCATCTAGCGTGTTGGGAACACAAAGTTTCTTTTCAGTTGCCAACTGCACTCCATACATATATATGTGTAGGTACTCGCTCCAAGTCGGTTTTACAGTGAAAACTGCAGGAACTTCAAACCGGCACTAGGAAACACACTGAGAAACCAGAGTAAAAGTTTCTCCTGCAACCCGTTCCCTTTGTGCTAGGTGAACGAACGTCTCTCCACATGCTGTTCTGGGAGTTAAGTTTGTGTGAAAGCCGACATTCACCTAGCATTTTGGGAACACAAAATTTCTTATAGTTGCAAAGTGTACTCCATACATATATATGGGGAGGTATTCGCTGAACTCGGTTTTTCAGTGAAAGCTGCAGGAACTTCAAACCGGCACTTGGAAACAGACTGTGAAACCAGAGTAAAATTTCTCCTGAAATCCGTTCATTTTGTGCTAGATGAATGAACGCTTCTCCACATTCTCTGTTCTGAGAGATAAGAGTGTGTGAAAGCCGTCTTTCACCTAGCTTGTTGGGAACCAAAAGTTTCTTTTTAGTTGCAAACTGAACTCCATACATGTATATGGGGAGGTATTAGCTCCAACAAGGTTTTGCTGTGAAAACTGTAGGAACTTCAAACCTTCACTAGGAAACACACTGAGAAACCAGAGTAAAAGATTCTCCTGCAACACGTTCCCTTTGTGATAGTTGAACGATCGTCTCTCCGCATGCTCAGTTCTGAGTGATAACTGCGTGTGAAAGCCGACCTTCACCTAGCGTGTTAGGAAAAGAAAGTTTCTTTTAGTTGCAAACTGTACTCCATCCATATATATGGGGAGGAATTCGCTCAACTCGGTTTTTCAATGAAAACAGCAGGAATTTCAAACCGGCAATAGGAAACACACTGAGAATCCAGAGTAAAATTTCTCGTGCATCCTGATCAATTTGTGCTAGATGAACAAACGTCTCTCCACATGCTCAGTTCTGAGAGATTAGTGTGTGTGAAAGCCGTCTTTCACTTAGCTTGTTGGGAACAAAAAGTTTCTTTTCAGTTGCAAATTGCACTCCATATATATATATGTGGAAGTACTCGTTCCAAATCTATTTTACAGTGAAATTAGAAGGAACTTCATAACGGCACAAGGAAACACACTGAGAAACCAGATTAAAAGTTCCTATTGCAACCCGTTCCCTTTGTGCTAGATGAATGAACTTCTCTCCAATGCTCAGTTCTGACAGATAAGTGTGTGTGAAAGCCGCCTTCACCTAGCTTGTTGATAACACAAAGATTCTTTCCAGTTGCAAACTGCACTCCATAAATATATATGGGGTGGTACTAACTCCAAATCGTTTTTACAGTGAAAACTGCAGGAACTTCAAATCGGCACTAGGAAAATCTCTGAGATACCAGAGTAAAAGTTTCTCCTGCAACCCGTTCCCTTTGTGCTAGGTGAACGAACGTCTCTCCACATGCTTAGCTCTGAGAGAAAAGTGTGTGTGAAAGCCGTCCTTCATCTTGCGTGTTGGGAACACAAAGTTTCTTTTCAGTTGCCAACTGCACTCCATACATATATATGTGTAAGTACTAGCTCCAAGTCGGTTTTACAGTGAAAACTGCAGGAACATCAAACCAGCACTAGAAACAAACTGAGAAACCAGAGTAAAATTTTCTCCTGCAACACGTTCCCTTTTTTGCCAAATGAACGAACGTCTCTCCACATGCTCAGTTCTGGGAGATAAGTTTGTGTGAAAGCCGACATTCACCTAGCATTTTGGGAACACAAAGTTTCTTATAGTTGCAAACTGTTCTCCATATATATATATGGGGAGGTATTCGCTGAACTCGGTTTTTCAGTGAAAGCTGCAGGAACTTCAAACCGGCACTTGGAAACAGACTGTGAAACCAGAGTAAAATTTCTCCTGAAATCCGTTCATTTTGTGCTAGATGAATGAACGCTTCTCCACATTCTCTGTTCTGAGAGATAAGTGTGTGTGGAAGCCGTCTTTCACCTAGCTTGTTGGGAACCAAAAGTTTCTTTTTAGTTGCAAACTGAACTCCATACATGTATATGTTGAGGTATTAGCTCCAACACAATTTTACTGTGAAAACTGCAGGAATTTCAAACCGGCACTAGGAAACACACTGAGAAACCAGAGTAAAACTTTCTCCTGCAACCAGTTCACTTTGTGCCAGATGAACGAACGTCTCTCCACATGCTCAGATCTGAGAGATAAGTGTGTGTAAGGCCGTCCTTAACCTTGATTGTTGGAAACACAATGTTTCTTTTCAGTTGCCAACTGCACTCCATACATATATATGGGGAGGGACTCGCTCCAACTCGGCTTTACAGTGAAAACTGCAGGAACTTCTAACCGGCACTAGGAAACGGAATGAAAACCAGAGTAAAATATTCTCCTGCAACCCTTTCCTTTTATGTTGGTTGAACGAACGTCTCTCCACATGCTCAATTCTTTGAAATAAGTGTGTTTGAAAGCCGTCCTTCATATAGCTTGTTTGGAACTCAAAGTTTCTTTTCATTTTCAAACTACACTCCATACATATATGTGGGGAGGTACACACTCCAACTCAGTATTACTGTGAAAACTGCAGGAACTTCAAACCGGCACTAGGAAACACACTGAGAAACCAGAGTAAAAATTTCCCCTGCAACCAGTTCCCTTTGTGCTTGATGAACGAACGTCTCTCAACATGCTGAATCTGAGAGATAGTTGTGTGTGAAAGCCGTCCTTCACCTAGCTTGTTGGGAAATCAAAGTTTCCTTTAGTTGCAAACTCTACACCATACATATATATCGGGGGTATTTGCTCAACTTTTTTTACAGTGAAAACTGCAGGAACATAAAACTGGCACTAGTAATCACACTGAGAAAGCAGATTAAAAGTTCCTCCTGCAAAACTTTCCCTTTGTGCTAGATGAATGAACGTCTCTCCACATATTCAGATCTGAGAGATAAGTGTGTGTGAAAGCCGTCCTTCACCTAGCTTGTTGGGAACACAAAGATTCTTTTCAGTTGCAAATGCACTCCATACGTACATATGGGGAGGTACTCCCTCCAACTCGGTTTTACAGTGAAAAATGCAGGAAATTCAAAACTTCACTAGGAAACACACTGAGAAACCAGAGTAAAAGTTTCCACTGCAACACATTCCCTTTGTGCTAGATGAAACAACATCTCTCCACATGCTCAGTTCTGAGAGATAACTGCGAGTGAAAGCCGACATTCACCTAGCGTGTTGGGAAAAGAAAGTTTCATTTAGTTGCAAACTGTACTCCATCCATATATATGGGGAGGTATTCGCTCAACTCGGTTTTTCAATGAAAACAGCAGGAATTTCAAACCGGCAATAGAAAACACACTGAGAATCCAGAGTAAAATTTCTCCTGCATCCTGATCAATTTGTGCTAGATGAACAAACGTCTCTCCACATGCTCAGTTCTGACAGATTAGTGTGTGTGAAAGCCGTCCTTCACTTAGCTTGTTGGGAACAAAAAGTTTCTTTTCAGTTGCAATTTGCACTCAATACATATACATGTGGAGTTACTCGTTCCAAATCGATTTTACAGTGAAATTAGAAGGAATTTCATAACGGCAAAAGGAAACACACTGAGAAACCAGAGTAAAAGTTTCTATTGCAACCCGTTCCCTTTGTGCTAGATGAATGAACTTCTCTCAAATGCTCAGTTCTGAGAGATAACTGTGTGTGAAAGCCGCCTTCACCTAGCTTGTTGGTAACACAAAGATTCTTTCCAGATGCAAACTGCACTCCATAAATATATATGGGGCGGTACTAACTCCAAATCGTTTTTACAGTGAAAATTGCAAGGGAATTCAACTCGGCACCAGGAAAATCTCTGAGAAACCAGAGTAAAATTTTCTCCTGCAACCCATTCCATTTGTGCTAAATGAACGAACGTCACCCCACATACTTAGCTCTGAGAGAAAAGTGTGTGTGAAAGCCGTCCTTAACCTAGCTTGTTGGGAACAAAAAGATTCTTTTCAGGTGCAAACTGTAATCCATACATATATATGGGGAGGTAATCTCTAAACTCGATTTTACAGTGAAAACTGCAGGAAATTATAACCGGCACTAGGAAACACACTGAGAAACCAGAGTAAAAGTTTCTCCTGAAACCCGTTCCCTTTGTGCTAGCTGAATGATCGTCTCACCACATGCTCAGTTCCGAGAGATAAGTGTGAGTGAAAGCCGTGCTTCAAATATTTGCTGGGAACAAAAAGATTATTTCAGTTGCAAACTGTACTCCATACATATAAATGTGGATATACAAGCTCAAACTCGGTTTTACAGTGAAAACTGCAGGAAATTCCAACCGTCATTAGGAAAAACACTGAGAATCCAGAGAAGAAATTTCTCCTGCCAACCGTTCCATTTGTGCTAGATGAACGAACGTCACTCCACATGCTCAGTTCTAAGGGATAAGTGTGTGTGAAAGCCGTCCTTCATCTAGCGTGTTGGGAACACAAAGTTACTTTTCAGTTGCCAACTGCACTCCATACATATATATGTGTAGGTACTCGCTCCAAGTCGGTTTTACAGTGAAAACTGCAGGAACTTCAAACCGGCACTAGGAAACACACTGAGAAACCAGAGTAAAAGTTTCTCCTGCAACCCGTTCCCTTTGTGCTAGGTGAACGAACGTCTCTCCACATGCTGTTCTGGGAGTTAAGTTTGTGTGAAAGCCGACATTCACCTAGCATTTTGGGAACACAAAATTTCTTATAGTTGCAAAGTGTACTCCATACATATATATGGGGAGGTATTCGCTGAACTCGGTTTTTCAGTGAAAGCTGCAGGAACTTCAAACCGGCACTTGGAAACAGACTGTGAAACCAGAGTAAAATTTCTCCTGAAATCCGTTCATTTTGTGCTAGATGAATGAACGCTTCTCCACATTCTCTGTTCTGAGAGATAAGAGTGTGTGGAAGCCGTCTTTCACCTAGCTTGTTGGGAACCAAAAGTTTCTTTTTAGTTGCAAACTGAACTCCATACATGTATATGGGGAGGTATTAGCTCCAACAAGGTTTTACTGTGAAAACTGCAGGAACTTCAAACCTTCACTAGGAAACACACTGAGAAACCAGAGTAAAAGATTCTCCTGCAACACGTTCCCTTTGTGATAGTTGAACGATCGTCTCTCCGCATGCTCAGTTCTGAGTGATAACTGCGTGTGAAAGCCGACCTTCACCTAGCGTGTTAGGAAAAGAAAGTTTCTTTTAGTTGCAAACTGTACTCCATCCATATATATGGGGAGGAATTCGCTCAACTCGGTTTTTCAATGAAAACAGCAGGAATTTCAAACCGGCAATAGGAAACACACTGAGAATCCAGAGTAAAATTTCTCGTGCATCCTGATCAATTTGTGCTAGATGAACAAACGTCTCTCCACATGCTCAGTTCTGAGAGATTAGTGTGTGTGAAAGCCGTCTTTCACTTAGCTTGTTGGGAACAAAAAGTTTCTTTTCAGTTGCAAATTGCACTCCATATATATATATGTGGAAGTACTCGTTCCAAATCGATTTTACAGTGAAATTAGAAGGAACTTCATAACGGCACAAGGAAACACACTGAGAAACCAGATTAAAAGTTCCTATTGCAACCCGTTCCCTTTGTGCTAGATGAATGAACTTCTCTCCAATGCTCAGTTCTGACAGATAAGTGTGTGTGAAAGCCGCCTTCACCTAGCTTGTTGATAACACAAAGATTCTTTCCAGTTGCAAACTGCACTCCATAAATATATATGGGGTGGTACTAACTCCAAATCGTTTTTACAGTGAAAACTGCAGGAACTTCAAATCGGCACTAGGAAAATCTCTGAGATACCAGAGTAAAAGTTTCTCCTGCAACCCGTTCCCTTTGTGCTAGGTGAACGAACGTCTCTCCACATGCTTAGCTCTGAGAGAAAAGTGTGTGTGAAAGCCGTCCTTCACTTAGCTTGTTGGGAACAAAAAGTTTCTTTTCAGTTGCAATTTGCACTCAATACATATACATGTGGAGTTACTCGTTCCAAATCGATTTTACAGTGAAATTAGAAGGAATTTCATAACGGCAAAAGGAAACACACTGTGAAACCAGAGTAAAAGTTTCTATTGCAACCCGTTCCCTTTGTGCTAGATGAATGAACTTCTCTCAAATGCTCAGTTCTGAGAGATAACTGTGTGTGAAAGCCGCCTTCACCTAGCTTGTTGGTAACACAAAGATTCTTTCCAGATGCAAACTGCACTCCATAAATATATATGGGGCGGTACTAACTCCACATCGTTTTTACAGTGAAAATTGCAAGGGAATTCAACTCGGCACCAGGAAAATCTCTGAGAAACCAGAGTAAAATTTTCTCCTGCAACCCATTCCATTTGTGCTAAATGAACGAACGTCACCCCACATACTTAGCTCTGAGAGAAAAGTGTGTGTGAAAGCCGTCCTTAACCTAGCTTGTTGGGAACAAAAAGATTCTTTTCAGGTGCAAACTGTAATCCATACATATATATGGGGAGGTAATCTCTAAACTCGATTTTACAGTGAAAACTGCAGGAAATTATAACCGGCACTAGGAAACACACTGAGAAACCAGAGTAAAAGTTTCTCCTGAAACCCGTTCCCTTTGTGCTAGCTGAATGATCGTCTCACCACATGCTCAGTTCCGAGAGATAAGTGTGAGTGAAAGCCGTGCTTCAAATATTTGCTGGGAACAAAAAGATTATTTCAGTTGCAAACTGTACTCCATACATATAAATGTGGATATACAAGCTCAAACTCGGTTTTACAGTGAAAACTGCAGGAAATTCCAACCGTCATTAGGAAAAACACTGAGAATCCAGAGAAGAAATTTCTCCTGCCAACCGTTCCATTTGTGCTAGATGAACGAACGTCACTCCACATGCTCAGTTCTAAGGGATAAGTGTGTGTGAAAGCCGTCCTTCATCTAGCGTGTTGGGAACACAAAGTTACTTTTCAGTTGCCAACTGCACTCCATACATATATATGTGTAGGTACTCGCTCCAAGTCGGTTTTACAGTGAAAACTGCAGGAACTTCAAACCGGCACTAGGAAACACACTGAGAAACCAGAGTAAAAGTTACTCCTGCAACCCGTTCCCTTTGTGCTAGGTGAACGAACGTCTCTCCACATGCTGTTCTGGGAGTTAAGTTTGTGTGAAAGCCGACATTCACCTAGCATTTTGGGAACACAAAATTTCTTATAGTTGCAAAGTGTACTCCATACATATATATGGGGAGGTATTCGCTGAACTCGGTTTTTCAGTGAAAGCTGCAGGAACTTCAAACCGGCACTTGGAAACAGACTGTGAAACCAGAGTAAAATTTCTCCTGAAATCCGTTCATTTTGTGCTAGATGAATGAACGCTTCTCCACATTCTCTGTTCTGAGAGATAAGAGTGTGTGGAAGCCGTCTTTCACCTAGCTTGTTGGGAACCAAAAGTTTCTTTTTAGTTGCAAACTGAACTCCATACATGTATATGGGGAGGTATTAGCTCCAACAAGGTTTTACTGTGAAAACTGCAGGAACTTCAAACCTTCACTAGGAAACACACTGAGAAACCAGAGTAAAAGATTCTCCTGCAACACGTTCCCTTTGTGATAGTTGAACGATCGTCTCTCCGCATGCTCAGTTCTGAGTGATAACTGCGTGTGAAAGCCGACCTTCACCTAGCGTGTTAGGAAAAGAAAGTTTCTTTTAGTTGCAAACTGTACTCCATCCATATATATGGGGAGGAATTCGCTCAACTCGGTTTTTCAATGAAAACAGCAGGAATTTCAAACCGGCAATAGGAAACACACTGAGAATCCAGAGTAAAATTTCTCGTGCATCCTGATCAATTTGTGCTAGATGAACAAACGTCTCTCCACATGCTCAGTTCTGAGAGATTAGTGTGTGTGAAAGCCGTCTTTCACTTAGCTTGTTGGGAACAAAAAGTTTCTTTTCAGTTGCAAATTGCACTCCATATATATATATGTGGAAGTACTCGTTCCAAATCGATTTTACAGTGAAATTAGAAGGAACTTCATAACGGCACAAGGAAACACACTGAGAAACCAGATTAAAAGTTCCTATTGCAACCCGTTCCCTTTGTGCTAGATGAATGAACTTCTCTCCAATGCTCAGTTCTGACAGATAAGTGTGTGTGAAAGCCGCCTTCACCTAGCTTGTTGATAACACAAAGATTCTTTCCAGTTGCAAACTGCACTCCATAAATATATATGGGGTGGTACTAACTCCAAATCGTTTTTACAGTGAAAACTGCAGGAACTTCAAATCGGCACTAGGAAAATCTCTGAGATACCAGAGTAAAAGTTTCTCCTGCAACCCGTTCCCTTTGTGCTAGGTGAACGAACGTCTCTCCACATGCTTAGCTCTGAGAGAAAAGTGTGTGTGAAAGCCGTCCTTCATCTTGCGTGTTGGGAACACAAAGTTTCTTTTCAGTTGCCAACTGCACTCCATACATATATATGTGTAAGTACTAGCTCCAAGTCGGTTTTACAGTGAAAACTGCAGGAACATCAAACCAGCACTAGAAACAAACTGAGAAACCAGAGTAAAATTTTCTCCTGCAACACGTTCCCTTTTTTGCCAAATGAACGAACGTCTCTCCACATGCTCAGTTCTGGGAGATAAGTTTGTGTGAAAGCCGACATTCACCTAGCATTTTGGGAACACAAAGTTTCTTATAGTTGCAAACTGTTCTCCATATATATATATGGGGAGGTATTCGCTGAACTCGGTTTTTCAGTGAAAGCTGCAGGAACTTCAAACCGGCACTTGGAAACAGACTGTGAAACCAGAGTAAAATTTCTCCTGAAATCCGTTCATTTTGTGCTAGATGAATGAACGCTTCTCCACATTCTCTGTTCTGAGAGATAAGTGTGTGTGGAAGCCGTCTTTCACCTAGCTTGTTGGGAACCAAAAGTTTCTTTTTAGTTGCAAACTGAACTCCATACATGTATATGTTGAGGTATTAGCTCCAACACAATTTTACTGTGAAAACTGCAGGAATTTCAAACCGGCACTAGGAAACACACTGAGAAACCAGAGTAAAACTTTCTCCTGCAACCAGTTCACTTTGTGCCAGATGAACGAACGTCTCTCCACATGCTCAGATCTGAGAGATAAGTGTGTGTAAGGCCGTCCTTAACCTTGATTGTTGGAAACACAATGTTTCTTTTCAGTTGCCAACTGCACTCCATACATATATATGGGGAGGGACTCGCTCCAACTCGGCTTTACAGTGAAAACTGCAGGAACTTCTAACCGGCACTAGGAAACGGAATGAAAACCAGAGTAAAATATTCTCCTGCAACCCTTTCCTTTTATGTTGGTTGAACGAACGTCTCTCCACATGCTCAATTCTTTGAAATAAGTGTGTTTGAAAGCCGTCCTTCATATAGCTTGTTTGGAACTCAAAGTTTCTTTTCATTTTCAAACTACACTCCATACATATATGTGGGGAGGTACACACTCCAACTCAGTATTACTGTGAAAACTGCAGGAACTTCAAACCGGCACTAGGAAACACACTGAGAAACCAGAGTAAAAATTTCCCCTGCAACCAGTTCCCTTTGTGCTTGATGAACGAACGTCTCTCAACATGCTGAATCTGAGAGATAGTTGTGTGTGAAAGCCGTCCTTCACCTAGCTTGTTGGGAAATCAAAGTTTCCTTTAGTTGCAAACTCTACACCATACATATATATCGGGGGTATTTGCTCAACTTTTTTTACAGTGAAAACTGCAGGAACATAAAACTGGCACTAGTAATCACACTGAGAAAGCAGATTAAAAGTTCCTCCTGCAAAACTTTCCCTTTGTGCTAGATGAATGAACGTCTCTCCACATATTCAGATCTGAGAGATAAGTGTGTGTGAAAGCCGTCCTTCACCTAGCTTGTTGGGAACACAAAGATTCTTTTCAGTTGCAAATGCACTCCATACGTACATATGGGGAGGTACTCCCTCCAACTCGGTTTTACAGTGAAAAATGCAGGAAATTCAAACCTTCACTAGGAAACACACTGAGAAACCAGAGTAAAAGTTTCCACTGCAACACATTCCCTTTGTGCTAGATGAAACAACATCTCTCCACATGCTCAGTTCTGAGAGATAACTGCGAGTGAAAGCCGACATTCACCTAGCGTGTTGGGAAAAGAAAGTTTCATTTAGTTGCAAACTGTACTCCATCCATATATATGGGGAGGTATTCGCTCAACTCGGTTTTTCAATGAAAACAGCAGGAATTTCAAACCGGCAATAGAAAACACACTGAGAATCCAGAGTAAAATTTCTCCTGCATCCTGATCAATTTGTGCTAGATGAACAAACGTCTCTCCACATGCTCAGTTCTGACAGATTAGTGTGTGTGAAAGCCGTCCTTCACTTAGCTTGTTGGGAACAAAAAGTTTCTTTTCAGTTGCAATTTGCACTCAATACATATACATGTGGAGTTACTCGTTCCAAATCGATTTTACAGTGAAATTAGAAGGAATTTCATAACGGCAAAAGGAAACACACTGAGAAACCAGAGTAAAAGTTTCTATTGCAACCCGTTCCCTTTGTGCTAGATGAATGAACTTCTCTCAAATGCTCAGTTCTGAGAGATAACTGTGTGTGAAAGCCGCCTTCACCTAGCTTGTTGGTAACACAAAGATTCTTTCCAGTTGCAAACTGCACTCCATAAATATATATGGGGCGGTACTAACTCCAAATCGTTTTTACAGTGAAAATTGCAAGGGAATTCAACTCGGCACCAGGAAAATCTCTGAGAAACCAGAGTAAAATTTTCTCCTGCAACCCATTCCATTTGTGCTAAATGAACGAACGTCACCCCACATACTTAGCTCTGAGAGAAAAGTGTGTGTGAAAGCCGTCCTTAACCTAGCTTGTTGGGAACAAAAAGATTCTTTTCAGGTGCAAACTGTAATCCATACATATATATGGGGAGGTAATCTCTAAACTCGATTTTACAGTGAAAACTGCAGGAAATTATAACCGGCACTAGGAAACACACTGAGAAACCAGAGTAAAAGTTTCTCCTGAAACCCGTTCCCTTTGTGCTAGCTGAATGATCGTCTCACCACATGCTCAGTTCCGAGAGATAAGTGTGAGTGAAAGCCGTGCTTCAAATATTTGCTGGGAACAAAAAGATTATTTCAGTTGCAAACTGTACTCCATACATATAAATGTGGATGTACACGCTCAAACTCGGTTTTACAGTGAAAACTGCAGGAAATTCCAACCGTCATTAGGAAAAACACTGAGAATCCAGAGAAGAAATTTCTCCTGCCAACCGTTCCATTTGTGCTAGATGAACGAACGTCACTCCACATGCTCAGTTCTAAGGGATAAGTGTGTGTGAAAGCCGTCCTTCATCTAGCGTGTTGGGAACACAAAGTTTCTTTTCAGTTGCCAACTGCACTCCATACATATATATGTGTAGGTACTCGCTCCAAGTCGGTTTTACAGTGAAAACTGCAGGAACTTCAAACCGGCACTAGGAAACACACTGAGAAACCAGAGTAAAAGTTTCTCCTGAAACCCGTTCCCTTTGTGCTAGCTGAATGATCGTCTCACCACATGCTCAGTTCCGAGAGATAAGTGTGAGTGAAAGCCGTGCTTCAAATATTTGCTGGGAACAAAAAGATTATTTCAGTTGCAAACTGTATTCCATACATATAAATGTGGATATACACGCTCAAACTCGGTTTTACAGTGAAAACTGCAGGAAATTCCAACCGTCATTAGGAAAAACACTGAGAATCCAGAGAAGAAATTTCTCCTGCCAACCGTTCCATTTGTGCTAGATGAACGAACGTCACTCCACATGCTCAGTTCTAAGGGATAAGTGTGTGTGAAAGCCGTCCTTCATCTAGCGTGTTGGGAACACAAAGTTACTTTTCAGTTGCCAACTGCACTCCATACATATATATGTGTAGGTACTCGCTCCAAGTCGGTTTTACAGTGAAAACTGCAGGAACTTCAAACCGGCACTAGGAAACACACTGAGAAACCAGAGTAAAAGTTTCTCCTGCAACCCGTTCCCTTTGTGCTAGGTGAACGAACGTCTCTCCACATGCTGTTCTGGGAGTTAAGTTTGTGTGAAAGCCGACATTCACCTAGCATTTTGGGAACACAAAATTACTTATAGTTGCAAAGTGTACTCCATACATATATATGGGGAGGTATTCGCTGAACTCGGTTTTTCAGTGAAAGCTGCAGGAACTTCAAACCGGCACTTGGAAACAGACTGTGAAACCAGAGTAAAATTTCTCCTGAAATCCGTTCATTTTGTGCTAGATGAATGAACGCTTCTCCACATTCTCTGTTCTGAGAGATAAGAGTGTGTGAAAGCCGTCTTTCACCTAGCTTGTTGGGAACCAAAAGTTTCTTTTTAGTTGCAAACTGAACTCCATACATGTATATGGGGAGGTATTAGCTCCAACAAGGTTTTGCTGTGAAAACTGCAGGAACTTCAAACCTTCACTAGGAAACACACTGAGAAACCAGAGTAAAAGATTCTCCTGCAACACGTTCCCTTTGTGATAGTTGAACGATCGTCTCTCCGCATGCTCAGTTCTGAGTGATAACTGCGTGTGAAAGCCGACCTTCACCTAGCGTGTTAGGAAAAGAAAGTTTCTTTTAGTTGCAAACTGTACTCCATCCATATATATGGGGAGGAATTCGCTCAACTCGGTTTTTCAATGAAAACAGCAGGAATTTCAAACCGGCAATAGGAAACACACTGAGAATCCAGAGTAAAATTTCTCGTGCATCCTGATCAATTTGTGCTAGATGAACAAACGTCTCTCCACATGCTCAGTTCTGAGAGATTAGTGTGTGTGAAAGCCGTCTTTCACTTAGCTTGTTGGGAACAAAAAGTTTCTTTTCAGTTGCAAATTGCACTCCATATATATATATGTGGAAGTACTCGTTCCAAATCGATTTTACAGTGAAATTAGAAGGAACTTCATAACGGCACAAGGAAACACACTGAGAAACCAGATTAAAAGTTCCTATTGCAACCCGTTCCCTTTGTGCTAGATGAATGAACTTCTCTCCAATGCTCAGTTCTGACAGATAAGTGTGTGTGAAAGCCGCCTTCACCTAGCTTGTTGATAACACAAAGATTCTTTCCAGTTGCAAACTGCACTCCATAAATATATATGGGGTGGTACTAACTCCAAATCGTTTTTACAGTGAAAACTGCAGGAACTTCAAATCGGCACTAGGAAAATCTCTGAGATACCAGAGTAAAAGTTTCTCCTGCAACCCGTTCCCTTTGTGCTAGGTGAACGAACGTCTCTCCACATGCTTAGCTCTGAGAGAAAAGTGTGTGTGAAAGCCGTCCTTCATCTTGCGTGTTGGGAACACAAAGTTTCTTTTCAGTTGCCAACTGCACTCCATACATATATATGTGTAAGTACTAGCTCCAAGTCGGTTTTACAGTGAAAACTGCAGGAACATCAAACCAGCACTAGAAACAAACTGAGAAACCAGAGTAAAATTTTCTCCTGCAACACGTTCCCTTTTTTGCCAAATGAACGAACGTCTCTCCACATGCTCAGTTCTGGGAGATAAGTTTGTGTGAAAGCCGACATTCACCTAGCATTTTGGGAACACAAAGTTTCTTATAGTTGCAAACTGTTCTCCATATATATATATGGGGAGGTATTCGCTGAACTCGGTTTTTCAGTGAAAGCTGCAGGAACTTCAAACCGGCACTTGGAAACAGACTGTGAAACCAGAGTAAAATTTCTCCTGAAATCCGTTCATTTTGTGCTAGATGAATGAACGCTTCTCCACATTCTCTGTTCTGAGAGATAAGTGTGTGTGGAAGCCGTCTTTCACCTAGCTTGTTGGGAACCAAAAGTTTCTTTTTAGTTGCAAACTGAACTCCATACATGTATATGTTGAGGTATTAGCTCCAACACAATTTTACTGTGAAAACTGCAGGAATTTCAAACCGGCACTAGGAAACACACTGAGAAACCAGAGTAAAACTTTCTCCTGCAACCAGTTCACTTTGTGCCAGATGAACGAACGTCTCTCCACATGCTCAGATCTGAGAGATAAGTGTGTGTAAGGCCGTCCTTAACCTTGATTGTTGGAAACACAATGTTTCTTTTCAGTTGCCAACTGCACTCCATACATATATATGGGGAGGGACTCGCTCCAACTCGGCTTTACAGTGAAAACTGCAGGAACTTCTAACCGGCACTAGGAAACGGAATGAAAACCAGAGTAAAATATTCTCCTGCAACCCTTTCCTTTTATGTTGGTTGAACGAACGTCTCTCCACATGCTCAATTCTTTGAAATAAGTGTGTTTGAAAGCCGTCCTTCATATAGCTTGTTTGGAACTCAAAGTTTCTTTTCATTTTCAAACTACACTCCATACATATATGTGGGGAGGTACACACTCCAACTCAGTATTACTGTGAAAACTGCAGGAACTTCAAACCGGCACTAGGAAACACACTGAGAAACCAGAGTAAAAATTTCCCCTGCAACCAGTTCCCTTTGTGCTTGATGAACGAACGTCTCTCAACATGCTGAATCTGAGAGATAGTTGTGTGTGAAAGCCGTCCTTCACCTAGCTTGTTGGGAAATCAAAGTTTCCTTTAGTTGCAAACTCTACACCATACATATATATCGGGGGTATTTGCTCAACTTTTTTTACAGTGAAAACTGCAGGAACATAAAACTGGCACTAGTAATCACACTGAGAAAGCAGATTAAAAGTTCCTCCTGCAAAACTTTCCCTTTGTGCTAGATGAATGAACGTCTCTCCACATATTCAGATCTGAGAGATAAGTGTGTGTGAAAGCCGTCCTTCACCTAGCTTGTTGGGAACACAAAGATTCTTTTCAGTTGCAAATGCACTCCATACGTACATATGGGGAGGTACTCACTCCAACTCGGTTTTACAGTGAAAAATGCAGGAAATTCAAACCTTCACTAGGAAACACACTGAGAAACCAGAGTAAAAGTTTCCACTGCAACACATTCCCTTTGTGCTAGATGAAACAACATCTCTCCACATGCTCAGTTCTGAGAGATAACTGCGAGTGAAAGCCGACATTCACCTAGCGTGTTGGGAAAAGAAAGTTTCATTTAGTTGCAAACTGTACTCCATCCATATATATGGGGAGGTATTCGCTCAACTCGGTTTTTCACTGAAAACAGCAGGAATTTCAAACCGGCAATAGAAAACACACTGAGAATCCAGAGTAAAATTTCTCCTGCATCCTGATCAATTTGTGCTAGATGAACAAACGTCTCTCCACATGCTCAGTTCTGACAGATTAGTGTGTGTGAAAGCCGTCCTTCACTTAGCTTGTTGGGAACAAAAAGTTTCTTTTCAGGTGCAAACTGTAATCCATACATATATATGGGGAGGTAATCTCTAAACTCGATTTTACAGTGAAAACTGCAGGAAATTATAACCGGCACTAGGAAACACACTGAGAAACCAGAGTAAAAGTTTCTCCTGAAACCCGTTCCCTTTGTGCTAGCTGAATGATCGTCTCACCACATGCTCAGTTCCGAGAGATAAGTGTGAGTGAATGCCGTGCTTCAAATATTTGCTGGGAACAAAAAGATTATTTCAGTTGCAAACTGTACTCCATACATATAAATGTGGATATACACGCTCAAACTCGGTTTTACAGTGAAAACTGCAGGAAATTCCAACCGTCATTAGGAAAAACACTGAGAATCCAGAGAAGAAATTTCTCCTGCCAACCGTTCCATTTGTGCTAGATGAACGAACGTCACTCCACATGCTCAGTTCTAAGGGATAAGTGTGTGTGAAAGCCGTCCTTCATCTAGCGTGTTGGGAACACAAAGTTACTTTTCAGTTGCCAACTGCACTCCATACATATATATGTGTAGGTACTCGCTCCAAGTCGGTTTTACAGTGAAAACTGCAGGAATTTCAAACCGGCACTAGGAAACACACTGAGAAACCAGAGTAAAAGTTTCTCCTGAAACCCGTTCCCTTTGTGCTAGCTGAATGATCGTCTCACCACATGCTCAGTTCCGAGAGATAAGTGTGAGTGAAAGCCGTGCTTCAAATATTTGCTGGGAACAAAAAGATTATTTCAGTTGCAAACTGTACTCCATACATATAAATGTGGATATACACGCTCAAACTCGGTTTTACAGTGAAAACTGCAGGAAATTCCAACCGTCATTAGGAAACACACTGAGAATCCAGAGAAGAAATTTCTCCTGCCAACCGTTCCATTTGTGCTAGATGAACGAACGTCACTCCACATGCTCAGTTCTAAGGGATAAGTGTGTGTGAAAGCCGTCCTTCATCTAGCGTGTTGGGAACACAAAGTTACTTTTCAGTTGCCAACTGCACTCCATACATATATATGTGTAGGTACTCGCTCCAAGTCGGTTTTACAGTGAAAACTGCAGGAACTTCAAACCGGCACTAGGAAACACACTGAGAAACCAGAGTAAAAGTTTCTCCTGCAACCCGTTCCCTTTGTGCTAGGTGAACGAACGTCTCTCCACATGCTGTTCTGGGAGTTAAGTTTGTGTGAAAGCCGACATTCACCTAGCATTTTGGGAACACAAAATTACTTATAGTTGCAAAGTGTACTCCATACATATATATGGGGAGGTATTCGCTGAACTCGGTTTTTCAGTGAAAGCTGCAGGAACTTCAAACCGGCACTTGGAAACAGACTGTGAAACCAGAGTAAAATTTCTCCTGAAATCCGTTCATTTTGTGCTAGATGAATGAACGCTTCTCCACATTCTCTGTTCTGAGAGATAAGAGTGTGTGAAAGCCGTCTTTCACCTAGCTTGTTGGGAACCAAAAGTTTCTTTTTAGTTGCAAACTGAACTCCATACATGTATATGGGGAGGTATTAGCTCCAACAAGATTTTACTGTGAAAACTGCAGGAACTTCAAACCTTCACTAGGAAACACACTGAGAAACCAGAGTAAAAGATTCTCCTGCAACACGTTCCCTTTGTGATAGTTGAACGATCTTCTCTCCGCATGCTCAGTTCTGAGTGATAACTGCGTGTGAAAGCCGACCTTCACCTAGCGTGTTAGGAAAAGAAAGTTTCTTTTAGTTGCAAACTGTACTCCATCCATATATATGGGGAGGAATTCGCTCAACTCGGTATTTCAATGAAAACAGCAGGAATTTCAAACCGGCAATAGGAAACACACTGAGAATCCAGAGTAAAATTTCTCGTGCATCCTGATCAATTTGTGCTAGATGAACAAACGTCTCTCCACATGCTCAGTTCTGAGAGATTAGTGTGTGTGAAAGCCGTCCTTCACTTAGCTTGTTTGGAACAAAAAATTTCTTTTCAGTTGCAAATTGCACTCCATATATATATATATGTGGAAGTACTCGTTCCAAATCGATTTTACAGTGAAATTAGAAGGAACTTCATAACGGCACAAGGAAACACACTGAGAAACCAGATTAAAAGTTCCTATTGCAACCCGTTCCCTTTGTGCTAGATGAATGAACTTCTCTCCAATGCTCAGTTCTGACAGATAAGTGTGTGTGAAAGCCGCCTTCACCTAGCTTGTTGATAACACAAAGATTCTTTCCAGTTGCAAACTGCACTCCATAAATATATATGGGGTGGTTCTAACTCCAAATCATTTTTACAGTGAAAACTGCAGGAACTTCAAATCGGCACTAGGAAAATCTCTGAGATACCAGAGTAAAAGTTTCTCCTGCAACCCGTTACCTTTGTGCTAAATGAACGAACGTCTCCCCACATGCTTAGCTCTGAGAGAAAAGTGTGTGTGAAAGCCGTCCTTCAACTAGCTTGTTGGGAACAAAAAGTTTCTTTTCACTTGCTAACTGTAATCCGTACATATATATGGAGAGGTAATCGCTAAACTCGATTTTACAGTGTAAACTGCCGGAACTTCAAACCGGCACTAGGAAACACACTGAGAAACCAGAGTAAAAGTTTCTCCAGCAAATCTTTCACTTTGGGATAGATGAACGAACGTCTCACCACATGCTCAGTTCTGAGAGATACGTGTGTCTGAAAGCCATCGTTCAATTACTTTCTAGGGACATAAAGTTTCTTTTCAGTTGCAAACGAAACTCCATACATATATATGGGGAAGTACTTGCTCCAAAACGATTTTACAGTTAATAATGCAGGAACTTCAAACCGGTACTAGGAAACACCCTGAGAATCTAGAGCAAAAGTTTCTTCTGCAACCCGTTCCCTTTTTGCTAGATGAACTAACGTCTCTCCACATGTTCATTTCTGAGAGTTAAATGTGTGTGAAAGCCGTCCTTCATCTTGCTTGCTGGGAACACAAAGTTTATTTTAATTAGCAAACATTATTACATACATATATAAGGGGAGGTACATGCTCAAAAAGCTTTTACAGTAAAAACTGCAGGAACTTCCAACCGGCACTAGGAAACACACTGAGAAACCAGAGTAGAAGTTTCTCCTGCATCTCGTTGCATTTGTGTTAGATGAACGGACGTCTCTTCACATGCTTATTTCGGAGAGATAAGTGTGTGTGAATGCCTTCCTTCACCAATCTTGCTGGGAACACAAAGTTCCTTTTGAGTTGCAAACAAAACTCCATAAATATATATGGGGAGGCATTGCTTCAACTCGGTTTTACAGTGAAAACTGCAGAAACTTCAAACAGGCACTAGAAAACACACTGATAAGCAGAGCAAAAGTTTCTCCTGCAACACGTTCCCTTTGTGCTAGATGAACAAACGTGTATCCACATGCGCAGTTCTGAGAGATAAGTGTGTCTGAAAGCCGTACTTCAACTTGCTTGTTATGAACACAAAGTTTCTTTTCAGGTGCAAACTGTAATCCATACATATATATGGGGATGTATACGCTCACCTCGGTTTTACAGTGAAAACTGCAGGAAATTCAAACCGGCACTAGGAAACACACTGAGAATCCAGAGTAAATGTTTCTCCTGCAACCCTTTACATTTGTGCTAGGTGAACGTACGTCTCTCCACATGGTGAGTTCTGAGAGATATGTGGGTGTGAAAGCCGTACTTCAACTAGCATGATGGGAACACAAAGTATCTCTAAAGTTGCAAAGTGTACTCCATAAATATATATGGGGAGGTATTCGCTCAACTCGGTTTTACAGTGAGTGCTGCAGGAACTTCAAACCGGCAGTAGGAAGCAGACTGTGAAACTAGAGAAAAATTTCTCCTTAATTCCATTTCTTTTGTGCTAGATCAACGAAAGTCTCTCCACATGCTCAGTTCTTTGAGATATGTGTGAGTGAAAGCCGTACTTCATTTAGATAGTTGGGACACAAAGTTTCTTTTCAGTTGCAAACTGCACTCCATACATATATATGGGGTGTACTCGCTCCAACTCGGTTTTACAGTGAAAACTGCAGGAATTTCAAAACGGCACTAGGGAAAACACTGAGAATACAGAGCAAAAATTTCTCCTGCATAACATTCCCTTTGTGCTAGATGAACGAACGACTCTCCACATGCTCAGTTCTGAGAGATAAGTGTATTTGAAAGCCATCCTTCACCTAGCTTGTTGGGAACACAAAGTTTCTTTAAAGTTGCTAACTACACTCCATAAATATATATGGGGAGGTACTGGCACCAACTCGGTTTTACAGTGAAAACTGCAGGAACTTTCAACCGGCACTAGGAAACACACTGAGAAATCTGAATAAAAGTTTCTCCTGCAAACCGTTCCATTTGTACAAGATGAACGGAAGTCTCTCCACATGCTTAGTTCTGAGATATAAATGTGTGTGAAAGCTGTCCTTCAACTAGCTTGTAGGGAACACAAAATTTCTTTTCAGTTGCTAACTGTACTCCATACATTTATATGTGGAGGTACTCGCTCAAAACCGTTTCACAGTGAAAATTTTAGGAAATTCATACCGGCACTATGAAACACACTAGTAAACCAGAGCAAAAGTTTCTCCTGCAAACCTTTCACATTGTGCTATTGAACGAAAGTCTCTCTACATGCTCATTTCTGAGAGATAATTGTGTGTGAAAGCCGTCTTTCACCCAGCTTGTTGGGAACACAAATTTTCTTTTCAGGTGCAAACTGCACTAAATACATCGATATGGGTAGGTACTCGCTCCAAATCTATTTTAAAGTGAAAATTGCCAGAACTACAAAACGGCACAAGGAAAAACACTGAGAAACCAGAGAAGAAATTTCTCCTGCAACCGGTTCCCATTTTGCTACATAAAAGAGTCTCTCCACATGATGTGTTCTGAGAGAAATTTGTGTGTGAAAGCCGTCCCTCACATAAATTGTTGGGAACACAAATTTTCTATTCAGTTGCAAACTGTACTCCATAAATATATATGGGGAGGTACTAGCTCCAACTCGGTTTTACAATGAAAACTCCAGGAACTTCATACCGGCACTAGGAAACACACTGAGAAACCAGAGTAAATGTTTCTCCTGGAACCCGTTCCCTTTGTGCTAGATGATCGAACGCCTCTCAACATGCTCAGTTCTTTGAGATAAGTGTGTCTGAAAGCCGTCCTTCAACTAGCTTGTTGGGAACACCAAGTTTCTTTTCAGTTGCAAACTTTTCTCCATACATATATATGGGGTTGTACACTCTCAACTCGGTTTACAGTGAAAACTGCAGGAATTTGAAACTGGCACTAGGAAACACACTGAGAAACCAGAGCAAAAGTTTCTCCTGCAACCCGTTCCCGTTGTGCTAGATGAACGAACGTGACTCCACATGCTCAGTTCTGAGTGATAAGTGTGTGTGAAAGCCGTACTTCACGTAGCTTGTTGGGAACACAAAGTTTCTTTTCAGGTGCAAACTGAAATCCATACATATATATGGAGATGTATACGCTGAACTCGGTTTTACAGTGAAAATTGCAGGAACTTAAGACCAGCACAAGGAAACACACTGAGAAATCAGAGTAATAGTTTCCCCTGCAACCCGTTCCCTTTGTGCTAGATGAACGAATGTATCCCCACATGCTCTGTTCAGAGAGATAAGTGTGTGTGAAAGCCGTACGTCAACTTGCTTGTTGGGAACACATAGTATCTTTTCAGGTGCAAACTGTAATCCATACATGTATATGGGGAGGTATTAGCTCAACACGGTTTTACAGTGAAAACTGCAGGAACTTCAAACTGGCACTAGGAAACACACTTAGAAACCAGAGTAAAAGTTTCCCCTGCAGCCCGTTCTCTTTGTGCTAGATGAACGAACGTCTCTCCACATGCCCATTTCAGAGAGATTAGTGTGTGTGAAAGCCGTCCTTCACCTAGCTTGTTGGGAATACAAAGTTTCTTTTCAGTTGTAAACCGAAATCCATACATGTATATGGGGAGGAAATTGCTCCAAAATTTTTTTACAGTGAAAACTGCAGAAACTTCGAACCGGCACTAGGAAACCCACTGAGAAACCAGAGTAAAAGTTTCTCCTGCAACCCGTTCCATTTGTGATAGATGAGCGATCGTCTCACCACATGCTCAGTTCTGAGAGATAAGTGTGTGTGAAAGCCGTCCTTCACCAAGCTTGTTGGGAACACAATGTTTCTTTTCAGTTGCAAACTACACTCCATACATATATATGAGTAAGTACTCGCTACAACTAGGTTTTGCCGTTAAAACTGCAGAACCATTAAACCGGCAGTAAGAAACACACTGAGAAACCAGACTAAAAGTTTCTCCTACAAACAGTTCCCTTTGTTCTAGAAGAAAGAACGTCTAACCACATGCTCATTTCTGAGAGATAAGTGTGAGTGAAAGCAGTCATAAAACTAGCTTGTTGGGAACACAAAGTTTATTTTCAGTAGCAGACTACACGCCATACATATATATGGGGTGGTACTAGCTCCAACTCGGTTTTACAGTGAAAACTGCAGGAACTTCATACCGGCACTAGGAAATACACTGAGAAATCAGAGCAAAGTTTCTCCTGCAAAATTTTCCCTTTGTGCTAGATTATAGAACGTCTCTCCACATGTTTAGTTCTGAGAGATCAGTGTGTGTGTAAGACGTCCTGCACATTGCTTGTTGGGAAAAATAATTTTCTTGTCAGTTGCAAACTACACTCCATACATTTATATGGGGATGTACTGGCTCCAACTCTGTTTTACAGTGAAAAATGCAGGATCTTCAAACCGGGAATAGGTAACACACTGAGAAACCAGAGAAAAAGTTTCCCCTGCAACCCTTTCCCATTGTGCTAGATGAACGAACGTCTCTCCACATGCTCAGTTCTGAGAGGTAAGTGTGTGTGAAAGCCGTCCTTCACCTAGCTTTTTGGGAACACAAAGTTTCTTTTCAGTTGCTCTCTACACTCCATACATATATATGAGGTGGTTATCGCTCCAACTCGGTTTTACAGTGAAAACTGCAGGAACTTCACACCGACACTAGGAAACACACTGAGGAACCTGAGAAAATGTTTCTTCCTGCAAACCGTTCCCTTTGTGCTAGATGAACGAACGTCTCTCCACATGCCCATTTCTGAGAGATTAGTGTGTTTGAAAGCCGTCCTTCACCTAGCTTTTGGGAATACAAAGTTTCTTTTCAGTTGTAAACTGCATTCCATACATGTATAAGGGGAGGTAATCGCTCCAAAATTTTTTTACAGTGAAAACTGCAGGAACTTCCAACTGGCGCTAGGAAACACACTGAGAAACCAGAGTAAAAGTTTCTCCTGCAAACCGTTCCCTTTGTGCTAGATGAACGATCGTCTCACCACATGCTCAGTTCTGAGAGATAAGTGTGTGTGAAAGCCGTCCTTCACCAATCTTGTTGGGAACACAATGTTTCTTTTCAATTGCAAACTACACTCCATACATATATATGAGTAAGTACTCGCTCCAACTCGGTTTTGCAGTTAAAACTGCAGAACCATCAAACCGGCAGTAAGAAACACACTGAGAAACCAGAGTAAAAGTTTCTCTTGCAAACCGTTCCCTTTGTGCTAGATGAACGATCGTCTCACCACATGCTCAGTTCTGAGAGATAAGTGTGTGTGAAAGCCGTCCTTCACCAATCTTGTTGGGAACACAATGTTTCTTTTCAATTGCAAACTACACTCCATACATATATATGAGTAAGTACTCGCTCCAACTCGGTTTTGCAGTTAAAACTGCAGAACCATCAAACCGGCAGTAAGAAACACACTGAGAAACCAGAGTAAAAGTTTCTCCTACAAACAGTTCCCTTTGTGCTAGATGAATGAACGTCTATTCACATGCTCAGTTCTAAGAGATAAGTGTGTGTGAAAGCAGGCCTTCACCTAGCTTGTTAGGAACACAGAGTTTCTTTTCATATGCAAACTGTAATCCATACATATATATGGGGAGGAACACGCTCCAACTCTGTTTTACACTGAAAACTGCAGGAACTTCAAACCGGCACTAGGAAACACACTGAGAAAACAGAGCAAAATTTCTCCTGCCATCCTTTCCATTTGTGCTAGATTAACGAACTTCTCTCCTCACGTTTAGTTCTGAGAGATCAGTGTGTGTTAAAGCCGAACTTCACCAAGCTTGTTGGGAACACAAAGTTTCTTTTCAGTTGCTAAGTACACTCCATAAATATATATGGGTTGGTACTAGCTCCAACTCGGTTTTACAGTGAAAACTGCAGGAACTTCAAACCGGCACTAGGAAACACACTGAGAAACCAGAGTAGAAATTTATCCTGCAACCCGTTCCATTTGTGATAGATGAACGAACGTCTCTCCTCATGCTAAGATTTGAGAGATTAGTGTGTTTGAAAGCCGTACTTCTCCTATCTTGTTGGGAACACAAAGATTCTTTTCAGTTGCAAACTGCACTCCATATATTTATATGAGTATGTACTCGCTCCAACTCGGTTTTGCAGTGAAAACTGCAGGAGTTTCTAACCGGCACTAGGAAACACACTGAGAAACCAGAGTAAAAGTTTCCCCTGAAACCCTTTCCCTTTATGATAGATGAACGAACATCTCTCCACATGCTCAATTCTGAGAGATTAGAGTATGTTAAAGCCTTCCTTCCACAAGCTTGTTGAGATCACAAAGTTTCTTTTCAGTTGCATTTAGCACTCCATACATATATATGGGGAAGAAATCGCTCCAACATATTTTTACAGTGAAAAATGCCGGAACTTCAAACCTACACTAGGAAACACACTGAGAAACCTGAGAAAAATTTTCTCCTGAAATCCGTTCCGTTTGTGCTAGATAAACGAACGTCTCTCAACAAGCTTAGTTCAGAGTGTTAAGTGTGTGTGAAAGCCGTCCTTCACCTAGCTTGTTGGGAACAGAAAGTTTCTTTTCAGTGGCAAACTGCAATCCATACATGTATATGGGGAGGTACACTCTCCAACTCGGTTTTATAGAGAAAACTGCAGGAGCTTCAAACCGGCACTAGGAAAAACACTGAGAGACCAGAGTAAAAGTTCCACCTGCAACCCGTTCCCTTTGTGTTAAATGAACGAAAGTCTCTCCACTTGCTCATTTCTGAGAGATAAGTATGAGTTAAAGCCGTATTTCACCTAGCTTGTTGGGAAGAGAAATTTTTTTTCAGTTTCTAAGTGCACTCCATACATGTTTATGGGGAGGTACAAGCTCCAACTCGGTTTTACAGTGAAAACTGCAGGAACTTCTAACTGGCACAAGGAAACAAACTGAGAACCCAGGGAAAAGTTTCTCCTGCAAACCGTTACCATTGTGCTAGATGAACGAACATCTCTCCACATTCTTAGATCAGAGAGATAAGTGTGTGTGAAAGCAGTCCTTAACGTAGCTTGTTTGGAACACAAAGTTTCTTTTCAGTTGCAAACTACACTCCATACATACATATGGGGTTGTACTCTCTCCAACTCGGTTTTACAGTGAAAACTGCAGGAACTTCAAACCGGCACTAGGAAACACACTGAGAAACCAGAGCAAAGTTTCTCCTGCAAACCTTTCCATTTGTGCTAGATTAACGAACGTCTCTCCACATGTTTAGACTGAGAGATCAGTGTGTGTGAAAGCCTTCCTTCAACAAGGTAGTTGGGATCACAAAGTTTCTTTTCAGTTGCAAGCTACACTCCATAAATATATATGAGTAGGTATTCGCTCCAACTCGGTTTTGCAGTGAAAACTACAGGACCTTCAATTCGGCACTAGGAAACATAATGAGAATCCAGAGTAAAAGTTTCTCCTACATCCCGTTCACTTTGTGATAGATGAACGAACGTCTCTCCACATGTTCTGTTCTGAGAGTTATGGGTGTGTGAAGCACTGCCTTCTCATAACTTGTTGGGAAAACAAAGTTTCTTGTCCTTTGCAAATTAAACTCCATACATATTTATGGGGATGTACAAACTCCAACTCGGTTTTACACTGAAAACTGCAGGAACTTCAAATCGACACTAGGAAATCCACTGAGAAACCAGAGTAAAATATTCTCCTGCAACCCGTTACCTTTGTGCTAGATGATCGAAGGTCTCTCGACATGCTCAGTACTTTGAGATAATTGTGTGTGAAAGCCGTCCTTCACCTAGCTTGTTGGGAGATCTCCAAGTTTCTTTTAAGTTGCAAACTGTATTCCATACATATATATGGGGAGGTACACGCTCAACTCGGTTTTACAGTGAAAACTGCAGGAACTTCAAACCGGCACTAGGAAACACACTGAGAAATCAGAGTTAATGTTCCTCCTGCAACCTGTTTCCTTTCTGCTAGATGAACGAACGACTCTCCACATGCTCAGTTCTTTGAGATAAGTGTGTGTGAAAGCCGTACTTCACCTAGCTTATAGGGAACACAAAGTTTCTTTTCAGGTGCAATGTGCATTCCATACATACATATGGGGAGGTTCTAGCACCAACTCGGTTTTACTGTGAAAACTGCAGAAAGTTAAAATCGGCACTAGGAAGCACACTGAGAAACA